>NW_015652416.1:2220332-2223197 GCF_001515625.1 Sinocyclocheilus rhinocerous
AGTTTATTTGGACCAGCTGGCTCCACTGAATCTCAAACGGTAAGTATGAAAAATAATAGATGTTTATATTTTCTATTGAGCGTTCAAACAACAGAACTATGGCAACAGGCGTATCGTTTTCGACAAGTGCTATACAAATCACAACAGACTGGGCCATCTGACCAATCAGAGCAGAGTAGGCTCATGGAAAAGAGGGGTTTAAAAAGACTGAATCTTAGATCTGCTTCAAATGATTCGTTTGAGAATCGTTGGAAAATGAGATGATATTGTTTGACCTTGCATGCATGTGAACCTATTGTAGAAGACTCCTAAAACAATATTAGGAACCTTAAAAATGGCATAATAGGGGCACTTTTATCGAAAAGAAGCAGTAGTGTGATTTGCGAGTGATTGTCATTGAATATCATTTAAATTGTGGACTGTTGTTCACTTTAGAAGACTTCTATAATGATTTGATGCTGCTTTTTCAACCTTTTTGGAGTTTGGAGCTTGGAGCTCAGACACTGTCCTTTTGTGGTGCATAGAAGAAAAAGCGAAACGGGTTTGGAATGACTTGAGGGTGTGTAAACAATCACAATTTTTTACTTTTTTACATGAACTAGTCCTTTATCAGTCAAAAATCTGTATCTCCATGGGTTCCTCAGGAGTTGTCATCATTATGAACTGCCTCACCCAGTATTTCTCCTCTAGGATTCCACATCTCACAGCCCTGAAATCCAATGAATCGAAACCTCAAACAAAGTGAGACAGGCTGAGAGAAAATGAGAGGGAGAAGGAGACCGATCCCATTTTCTTCCACTCGCGTACCGCGTTTGGTCATCGATTGTCACCGCAGGTGAGTAGTTAGCATCTGCGTCTCAAGTTCGCAAGAAAAGGGGTGATGACTGATCTGAGCAACACATTTAGAACTGAAATGATTTTTTTCCGGCAAATTATCGATTGGCGCTTTTTTCTTTCGCTCAAACCGACGCAGAAAGAAAAACCTCAGATTAATAATGTGTGGATAATGAAGCATGAGCCTGAAAAGAGAATTCAGGAAGATAGTGGGAGTTGGCAAAGGGGAAAATGGGGGAAAGAAAGAGGAAAAAGACCCCCCGCCGGGCTTCAGTGGCTTCCTGGCTGATCTTTCCCATAGATATCACACATTAACCCCAAGATGTAAATGCTTCTCCCTGCTGAAATAGACCCCTAGTCATTTTGTCGGGGAGGGAGACCATTACACTTTAGGACCCGCTCAGTAACAGAGAATAATTAATGTGCCCCGCTCCCCAACCCCCAGCCTATCATTCACAGCCTTTTGAAGTCTGTTTATTAATGATAAAGACATAACCCAGTTTGAGAGACTGTTGGCGTGTGCTTTGAAGGTTACGTTTCTCTGGTGGTGATTAAACAGAATCAGTGTGATGGGGTGACTTCATGTAGTTGTGTATTTGAAGAACCCATTTTTTTTTACATTTATGGACCTGGTGGATAGGTTCATTAAAATTGACTTACAGTGCATTCAAGGTATATATTTTTTTCAGTACATGTTCCTTAGGAATCAAACTCACAACCTTGGTGTTGCTAGGCTAGCACAGATTTAAACCTGTATTTGAACTCAATGGCTCATTTAGTTGGGAAAACTGCTATGCCATGACTCTGAACGCAGTTTGGGCCATATTTACTAACAGCTTGCACCAGCGCAAACCATCTTTTGGCGTTAAAATAGTACTGTCAGGATTTACTAAATACGCGCAGTGAAGAATTAGCGCTGAAAAGGCGTGGACAGTTATTTTTGCGCCTGACCTTATTGAATATGCATTTGTAGGAGTTTCCCTTTCAGACGCAAAATTTAAGGGAGTAGAGTATTAAAATGAATCACGCAACGCAATTTACTAACGTTTGAGCTCGTCAAATTACTGGTATTTGCGACATTATTTAACGCCTCCAAAAAAGCATGTCTTAAAGCAGGCGGTAATTTGTGCTGCTCTTGGTAGATTGCGCTGGTCATTATGGAAATGATTTGGCTGCATCTGTGTTCTTTAATGTGCGCATTGTCAGTAAATCACACGCAGAATTTTCCCCTCCCATCAGCACTTTTATGGAATTGCGCTCCAATGCTAATTTGCCCTGTTTAGTAAATCTGGCCCTTTGTCTGAATGACATTTAATAATTCTGATTTTAATTCCATGTAACAATTCTAGTTTGTTAATGATTCCAATAATTATTTTTTTTTAGTGCTTTCATAGAATAAAATAACTTGCTCAAGTAAGTGCAGATCAGTGAGTGGGTCAAGAACTGTATCAGAACTGAATCAGTAATTGAGCGAGTCATTAAAGGGGTGGTTCAGTGTTTTTTTCTAGGCTTGATTGTGTTTATGGGGTGCAGTCTAACATGTGTCAATGCTTCATTTTTTTAAAAACGCATTCTTTTTCACATAATTTACCTTTATTCCACACCGCTCTGTCCCTTCTCTGAGAAACGCTCTGATCAATTTCCTGTTTTTTGAAGCCCCTCCCTCAGAAATAGGCGATGGGCTCTGATTGGTTAGCTAGCCCAGTGTGTTGTGATTGGCTAAACCGCCTCTAGCGCTCGTCTAAGCGTCCCGCCCCTCTCCTCAGCAGCATGTGCTCCGGTTGTACTGTAAACAACGGCGTCGTTAATATCGCTTATCAGTTTGAGCCCGATTGAGAAGCAGAGGATATTATTGAAGAGGATCGTGCAGAACCTGTGCAAGCACGGCTTTTAATGGTAGGCCTATGTTTTTTGTTTGTTGTTGTCTCATACTTTTAGATACGCTGTTATTTGTAAATGCTACTGCTTATGTTAGCTTTTAATATACGGTTTTATCCTGATTAAAGCTTTAATACAGTACAGCAACCGATG
>NW_015652416.1:2223734-2233453 GCF_001515625.1 Sinocyclocheilus rhinocerous
CGCGATTCATATATGAATAGATTTTTACGTGCACCTCTAGTTTTCTCTTCCTCTTCTCTAAAGCAGCGCAGCATGGCCTCTGCCCCTTTGCTTCCTTTTCCCGAGGGCGGGGTTTATCTGGGTTTATTACGTCACGAACCCGGGAAGTAACTCGTTGTAGTCCCTACCAGCCGTTTTTGTAGGCATCAAACTGCCAGAATTTTAAAAGATATCTCCGTTTGCATTGAACATTCAGCTTCGTAACTTTGCAGATATTGTTTATGCTCAAACAGCAACATTACACACTAACTAACGTTAAAAAAGTGAAATCGCAATCGCCCACCCCTTTAAGAAATACCATACATGCATATATATGAATGGAAGGATATTCCGGATATGAAAAAGCAGACGTTGTAATTAATATTGCTATTTAAATATTAAAGAGGAAATACAGTTGCAAATGGACTTTGCTTTTTCATTTGAAATGTGGCAGTCGAAAGCGAAAACGCGAACGGTAATGCAGGATTTGCAAGTGCATTTGGATTACGTCACAATTTATGCGTCCAGATATGGAAAACGCAACTGAAAATACAATTTGCAATTCCTTTTGAAAATAGTCCTGAATATTCTTCCATATATGTGTAAACTGACCTTTATCTATCGTTCAAATATATAAAAATATTTAAAAAATTTAATTCTTAAATGTACGCACATCAATATATATATATATAAATTTGTGAAATATTGTAAATATATAAAATATTATTGTATTGTAAATATATAACATATATATATATATATATATACACACAGTATATTAATTTGTGAAATATTGTAAATCAAACTGCCAGAATTTTAAACGACGATATCTCCGTTTGCATTGAACTTTCAGCTTCGTAACTTTGCAGATATTGTTTATGCTCAAGCAGCAACATTACACACTAACTAACATTAAAAAAGTGAAAATCGCAATGAACCACCCCTTTAAGCCAATTCCTACCACTCGCGAGATTAATTTGTCAATCTTTTTAATCAGTTCATTAATATACACCTTGGTTTTAAGGAACAAAATAACTTCCCTTCAGTGAGGCAGTGCAGTTCAACGAGTGAGTCAAAAACTATTCCGATCGATTCAGTAATTGAGCAAGTCATTACGACAATTCCAAGAACCTGTGATATTAATTTGTGAATATTTTTAATCAGTTCATTAATATATACACCTTGCTTTGAAGGAACACAATAACTTGCTGTAGTAAATCAGTGCAGTTCAACGATTGAAACAAGAACTGTTCTGAGTGACTCAGTAATTGAGTGAGTCATTAAGCCAATTCCAAAAACTCTTTTTTTTTTTAAATTTGTGAATCGTTTTGGTCAATTCATTAATATATATAAACATAACTTTCTCCAGTAAGCAAGTGCAGTTCAGTGAGTGAGTCAAGAACTGTTCTGAACGATTCAGTAATTGAGCAAGTCATCAAGTCAGTTCCTATAACAAATAAGATGAATTTGTGAATCTTTTTGGTCGATTCATTAAAATAATTCAGTTCACAAAAGTCATTTATTTGTGAATCGGACATGCAGCAAGAACACATAGATTGTTTTGCCTGTTTATTGTCTTAGTATCATTTCACAGCATCCATCACATTCAGTCCTTTCTCTCTGATCACATTCATTTCAGACTGCAAGCTCACAACTCTAAAACATCATTTGATTTGCAGTTCAGAAACACACACACACACACACTGTCAGAGTATTTTATTGTATTCTGACTGTATGCAAGTAATCGAACCGAACATGACAAAAACCACTCACTTAACTAAAAAAAATAAATCCGTTTAACAAGACCCCACCAATCCCAGTCAAGAGGCAGTACAAGCTTTACAGAAAAAGTTGGTTGTAGTACTGTCCCATCACCAGGTGGAGGTGCCATCAAACAATCCTATCCCCCAAAATGCCACATCCCACAGACCTGTTCCACCCTCAGCTGGAGTTCATTCCCATCCTTCCCTCATCTCTCCTCCAGCTTCTATAGCTCATCCCTCTCAGAGCAAGCAATAATCGCCACTTTCACAGACATTCACATCCACATGCTTCACCAAAGCATTATGCACAAAAGCTACTTCAAATCATGAGTAGCTTCTAGACTGACCAAGTTTAAGAGTAGTACAGTCAAGCTACTTATTTGGAAACAAGCTACAGGTTTCTACAAGAATTACAAAGTACTAACATAAACAACAAGCTACATTCAAGCTAACAAGGCAGCAATACAGTTTACCTGATCATATAACACAAATAAAATGGTTAATCATTTAACAGTATTCCCTATACGGAAAACTGTAATAAAACTAACGGGATATTTAATGTAATTTTACAATAACACATTTATTATATTATAATAACATTATATTAGTTAAAGTAACATAAGTATGCATTTAAGTTCAATCCGTAAAACCCAAGATGTTTCTCATAGATTTCACAGATTTATCAAAAATGTTATGAGCTAAAAATGAGTTAAAAACAATAATGAATGGCAGCATAGAAAAAGAGAGGACTTCCTCAGAAAAAGCTTTGTTTTGATGAAAAAATGAAATGAATGAATCAAGCCAATTCACTAAAGCAAATTAAAATGTCCAACATATTAAAGAAATAAAAACCACTGAAAAAAGAGTGATGTAATGTTTTGTAACACAAAGCAACGAAAGGGAGGGGGGAGTTACTAGTTACTATGCTGTAAACAGCTGAGCTGCTGTTACTCTACTGAAAAATGAAGTCAAGTTAGCAGTACGGCTACTTAAAGTTAGTTATTTCCTCAACGCAGATGCACACTCGCAGGTTAGGAAGCACACTAGATTCACATATCTCACGCATGCCCTCAGTTCAAATAGTGAATGGGTGGAAAGTGTGACGAACACAGTCTCAAGCTCCTGCGGAGCTGCCTGAAAAAGCGAGTGATGAGAGGAAAGATGCAGCAACCCCCGGCCTAGTTAAGCTCGGAGGAAGGCGAGAGCAGGGAGAGAGGGAGAGAGAGAGAGTAAGAGAGAGAACATGGTTCTTTTCATTAACTGGCTGATTTTTGAAGCCTCAGTTTCCCCCTGGTTGGAGCCAGTCTACTTTAGCTCGCTCTAAACAGCCAATGCATAATTCAAAGATTCTCTTCCCTTCAAAAGGAAGCTGCTTTGAAATACTAAACTTTGAACTGCTGCATACGAAAAAAAAAAAAGAGAGAGAATGGGGGGGAAAATGTAAAACAAAATACTTGTGTAGGAGAGGAAGACAACAGCCAGTCAGAGCTTCATGGAGTAACCCAAGTAAACGTCAAGAATGCTTCTACAAAGAGGGGGAATTGCTAAAGAGTTGTAGGACATTAACATCATAATGACTGTGTTGGGTGACTGTATGATTCTGAGCATTTTCAGTTAAATTATGAAATGAAATGTGACAGGAATAACAAAATATAATGCCAAGCAAACCGGCTATTGGCACTGAATGTCCAGCTAATGCATAATATATATACATATATATATATATATATATATATATATAGTTTGAAATATTTAAATATATACATGTGTTTATGATTAATTGATTTGACAGCACTAAAATATACTACTACTAATACTAATACTTTTATTCCCAAGTATGCATTAAATTGATAAAGAAATTGTTAAAAAACTAAAATATTTTTAAATATATTCAAAAAGAATAGTTCTTTAATTGTATTATATTTATTATATATTATGTTTAATTTTATAACTAATATTATTAACACATTGATTAGATATCATCTAATATTTGTGGAAATATCCCATACTCTGTCTATAACAATATGTGTAAATCTTTTTGAAAAATCATTTATTATTAAAAGCTACATATTTAACATTCACAACATTAATGCACTACACAATTTTCCTTGAATTTGATTACATTTGATTTCCTTGACTTCCTTAAATTCAAATTCAGCTGACAATACTGCATCTATTTGTCACTTCAACTGAGTGTCAGTTAAAATTCCGATTTTTTTAATGTTTTATTTAATATTTGTATAGCACATTTCATGATGCAAATCGTTGCAAAGCAGCTTTACAGAAAATTAAAGTTTCTACATTATATTTAGTAATAGCTTATCAGTGGTGACTATCTCAAGTTGATGTCCATACGCCAGAAATGTGCGGTAAAAATGAAGCAGTTAGTTAATGTCATGTAATCAAAATGTAAAAGGCATTCTCAATTCATTTCTGAATAACATACAACCCTGACCCACACTGAAGAGGAGAGAAAGATCAACAGCTCAGTACAGAAAGAGAGAGACATCACACAGATCAAAGGCTTTCTGGGCTTTTGCGAGCTCCTGATTGCAAACAGCAGGAGACCTGTGGTGCAGGCAGCTAAAAAGCAAGCAGAAAATTTGACTTTGGTGTCAGTTTGGAGGGATGGGGCTACCCAGGGCCTTGTGAGTCCGACTGAAGTTTGCATTAACCAGCAAATAACCCGACTTTGAGAGACAATGCTACCTTGAGATCACAAGCATCATCACCAGAGTGCTCTCAGAAGGATACTATTTGAATAAATTAATCTTTTTTTTTCATGCAAATTACTCTAAAGTTGACAGAATTAAAGGTTTAAGCCCAGGCCACCAGCGAGCGCGACCACACTTGAGCTGAACCAAATTAAACAAAGAGAATATATTTATAAAATACCTCTTTTTGTAATATGATTGGGGTTTTTTAACACAGTCTGGGTTAATATGCTTCCTATATATATAACATTTCAGCTCGACTCCCATAAGGCACCCAGGGATGATTAAAAGTTACCTGCAATCTCTGATTACCGGTGGGTGCCCTGACTTGTACCGCAGAATACACATGGCCTTTTACTTAGCGGCAGTTTAATTAAAAATCCAGTCAAATGAGATTTCTGCGCAATAACAGATGATAATGGGTCACTAGACAGATAGTTGCAGTTGTCCTCCCTCATTAAAACTCTCTGGGCACCATTTATCTAATGAAAGACTCAATCTATTAATCTCTGTAGGGAAGAAAGGGACGGAATTAGTGTGACGCTAAGCCGGCGTCCGTGGAGGCCAACCTGACCACTATTAAACACAATTGTGTTTTTGCGAGATGAGACATTTTCTGATAGTTGCAGTAGTCCTCCCTCATTAAAACTCTCTGGGCACCATTTATCTAATGAAAGACTCAATCTATTAATCTCTGTAGGGAAGAAAGGGACGGAATTAGTGTGACGCTAAGCCGGCGTCCGTGGAGGCCAACCTGACCACTATTAAACACAATTGTGTTTTTGCGAGATGAGACATTTTCTCATTGCACGCATGAGATCGATGCGATTTCTCCTTGGCCATTGATTTGACTCAAATGCATTGTTTGGCTAAATGGCACTTAGCCGTAACACAATCTAGACCAGGCTAATTGTTACAATTGATGTAATTGTCCAAGTGGCAATGGGGAAATGGTTAAATGTCACCCGAGAACTGGAAGAAACTAGGTTTAAAGAGATTTGCATTTCGCACGAAGGCCACAATTAGCATGTTTTGAGTTCAATCTGAGGCTAAAAATACAGAAGGTTTTGTTAATTGGCCTCCTTCTTTGTATGTTTATTGAAACCAGAGCAAGACGCTTTTCTTCGAGGAGGCAAAGAGGGCAGCGCCTCTTTCAACTTTGGCCTGGATGAGAAAATAAAATAAAACAAATATTGCGATATATGAGATTGAATAACGTGTAAACCCACACAGTCCAACAGCAAAGCCAGCAGAGTGTCCCTATCTCTTGAGCTCATGGCGTTCTCACTGAGGTCCTATAACGTAATACAGAAAAATGTGAAATGTCATATCAAATGTCCCATATGAAGAGGAAGTGCCCATCTATCATGTTCTCTTCATGACTATGATTGGCTAATTACCCTGTAAATGCGATAAAACATGTTCGTTTCAAATCTGAATAGGTCAAACTGGTAAACAAGGGCATCACTGTCAGTCACGTGCGAATTGACAAATAACTGAAATTACTTGAAGATGATCTATGATCGGTACCTCTGTGTCTAATGATCTGAAAAGAAGGTGATTATTAATAATAATAACTGAACACCAGTGTTATTTTAGTCTCATATACTATTATCGTTCTTATTAATATTTTGAATTAGCTTTTATTTGTATTTATATTATCAACTTAATTTTAATTTTAGTAATTTTGCTATGTGCATTTGTCATTTTTATTCTTCCTTTTTAACATTTCAATTTAGTATTTTTATTTCAGAATTAGTTTAAGCAATTTTATTACTTCAACTTAAATTTATTCCACATAGTTGCCAAGGCAACATTTCAAATTTGTAAGTTTTATTTTCCCCATCTAATATTTATATTTTATTTCAACTTCATTTCAATTACCAAAAAAACTATTTTCAGTAATTTGAGTTAACAATAACAACACTGCTGAACAATAATTAGTTGCAACAGATAACAAGCTATGCAAAATGCTTTTTTATTGCATTAGTGTAAAAATTATTTTTGATGCAATTAAAAACAATCATGATGAGAATTTCATGGGACAGTTTTAATAAATATTACGATAAAATAAACATACAAAACTATTGTTGGCTTTTCATTTAAAAATGATTTCAACCACACTCTGTTTTTCAATTCAAAATTGTAATTGCTTTTGAAAGATGTTTAACCTTTCACCATAATTTGATTCAATTATTCATTTCATAAATGTTTGAAAGGAAAGATTTATTTAAAGAAGATTCAAGGTCTTAGAATTGATGCAATTAAACATAATCATGATGAGAATTTCATGGGACAGTTTTAATAAATTTTACGATAAAATAAACATACAAAACTATTGTTGGCTTTTCATTTAAAAATGATTTCAACCACACTCTGTTTTTCAATTCAAAATTGTAATTGCTTTTGAAAGATGTTTAACCTTTCACCATAATTTGATTCAATTATTCATTTCATAAATGTTTGAAAGGAAAGATTTATTTAAAGAAGATTCAAGGTCTTAGAATTTTATTACCTCTAAAACAAGTTCTCTAAACAAGAGAGGTTTGATAAGTCATTACTGAAAAAATGACTTATGTGTCCACAGCCTGAACATATTGTTAATCTTCAGTTTTATTTATCCTGTTTAAAAATGTCTTTTCATTGCTTTGGGTTTCTTTTAAACTCATTGCAGAACTCTTTGACTGCTACAATTTATATGTACATATCTATAATACAAAGCCTTCACCCTGATGCTTTCTCCTTGATGCTTGCCAAGACTTCCTTGACAGATAAAGACTAGATGAGCACCTCTTCATGAAGAGGATCTGTAAGAGCATGGTCAAGGCAAACGTCAGATGTGCGTTTTTATGTAAGCACAATCGTCTATGTGAGAGAACAGAATATGTGTGGGCCTGAGTCATTATTATATTCTTGATAAAGTCTCAAGGATGCTGTGCTGAATTCACTAAATGTCACACGGTACATTCAGCCAAGTAAACAGTGAAATTCCTTATGAACTTACATAAAACGAAGAAGTTTTTTTTGTTTGAAAATATTTCAGCAGAACCAAAAGTAGACAAAACCAAATCATCTTCACTAATCTTGTCACTAAGAAATAAGAACATTAAGAAATAAGACATTATATTTGGCTTAACGGAAATGCATTGTTCATAATACAATACCACAATGCAATTTTGTTATAATATATTATCTTTAAAGGGGTCATATGATGCGATCACGCATATGATCATATGATATCGTGCCTGGAGCTGATCCGTGCTGGTTGCTGAGGAAATACAACAACTTTGCGCTGTGGATTGCCGGATCGGCTTTCACCGTGGACGAAGCGGAGTCCAGCCCGGGGTCGTCACATGTGGTTGCTGCAAGCCCTCCGGCGCAATGCAAAACCATACAAAAACCTTTCCCAAATTCCCAAGGCTTTATTGTCTTTATGCAAATGTCATTAAAAATGTTGCATTGAAATGCAAAGAATAAACCAATAAATAAATAAAACTAAAAAAATAAATAAACAAATAAATAAATAAAAATAAACAAATAAATACAAAATTAAAAATAAAAATAAAAATTAAAAACAAACAAACAAACACACACACACACACACACACACACATCCATACATACATACCCAAAATTCTAAGACTTTATTGTCTTTTTGCAAATATAATTAAATATGTCGCAATGCAACCGTGTAAAACAAACAAATAAATATATTAAAAATATAATTTCTAATTTTTACCTGTGGTTATATATATTATAGAGAGAATTATATATATTATATATATTATAGAGTGAAACGTGACCTGGACGTTCACATTAACAGCCCACATTCATATTTGCACAAACAAAAAATAAATGGCCTCATGAATTGAGCCTTCTCAGCCTTTCTGGCAATACAACACAAAGAGAATCGTAATTGATTACAGAAGGCTCTTTTTTTGCGCCGATGGAAGGTATCAGTGAAGCCATGAATCTATTGTCAAGAGCATACCTGCTCCTAATGCATCAAAGAGCTCCTTTGTCCCTCTAAATAGCGTGGTTTCTCTAAGATCTCATTACCATAGTATAGCTGACTTGTGGGATCACTTTGGTCCCCAGATACTGTTTTTATTCAAACCAGACCACACTATATTTCACCCTCATTAATAAGAAATCTCATTACGCCGACTTTCATTTGATAGACCCTGCTATTGGTTTCCTGGTGGGTTTGGATATCGTTACATCAAAGGCTATTAAGCTGCTTATTGATATAGTCTTGTGGGATTTGTATAATATGAATCCATAACATTATGTACACAATGGAATTGATGTTTATTTTTTTTCATATTACGGTTGGAAAGACCTCAATAAAAGGCTAAACACTACTTGATCACTAGAAAAATGCAAAATGATGAGAAAACCATGGCCAAGGTGCAATAAGATAGCTCATCAAACGCGCTATTCTAAAGAATTACATTAATTTACAGATGCATTACCAATAGAAACTTTCTCGCTGCTATATGAGGCTTTTCCGACAAACAACAACAAACGCTACTTTTTCTTCTGAAGTCTCTAGACTCGTTATCTCCTGTCTCCTGGTTTTAATTGTGTCAGCCAACCTTGGATATTTATTTGACTCATGGAGTCTTATGACAAACGGAATGAGGAAAGCAAGCCTGGCCTAATTGGCTATCAAAGTAAAGCTTCTATCTTTGCAGGCTCTGGGCCCTTTGTGTTATTAGCGCTTGTTTATTAGTGGCATTGATTGAACAGGGCTGACATTAAAACTACGGAAAATTGCCAATGGATCATCATAGAAGCGCACATTTGTGAATGAGAAGAGGGAATATGCTTTAGTTCTGCTGCAGAAGCATCAATAAAATGGCAATGTTTTATAATTATCTTGCTTTTGAAAATTCACCATCTGGTGTGTGTGTTTCTTTCTATCAAATATATGCAAACACACTAGGGGTTGAATGACTTCTGATTTTTTGAAGTCGACTTTTATGTGATGAAAGTCGAGTCGAAGTCGACTAGTCGCTGATGACGTCATTAATGAACAAATAAGTCTGGAGCTGTGACAAACACCTTGTGCACAGCTATGGCATATGACGCAGCGCTGCCCACATGGCTGTTGCTCCTATAACAGCTTTTTTTATCAGTTCTTTTGTCTTTAGGTCGTTATATTTCTCACAGATTTCTGCTCATTCTAAATCAGATACAGATAAAGCAGCACAGTAAAGAT
>NW_015652416.1:2233497-2261104 GCF_001515625.1 Sinocyclocheilus rhinocerous
CCCCTAAAACACACACACACACACACACACACACACACACACAAACTACAGTTGTTATGCTGTAAGAAACTTGCCTCTTCCTTCCGGTGAGCCTTGTTTTCATTCATACAATTCTTGTGCCTTTTAAAGTATACCATTACTGATTATACAATTAAAGTGTATACCCCCCCAAAATTTTTTTTTAATACAACTGTACAAATACAAAAAGTACAGGACATACAATTAAAGGGATAATTCACCCAAAAATAAAAATATATAACATATGTGACTTTTTTTCTTCAGTATAAGAGTTAAAAATCCTTGGTGAATCATAAATCATGGCCCTCTGTGATTCATAAAATGCAAGTCAGCTGCTTGTCTTTGAGAAAAAAACAAAAGCATATCAAGGAACACAAAATTAAACCCGATGCTCCTGATGATATATTGAGGGCTTATGAAGCAAAACTATCGGTCTGTGCAAGAAACTGCACATTATTTACAACATTATTACCTGTAATCCATATAGTCTCAGGCAAACCGTCCGAAGTGATGTCTGGTTCATGAATGAATCATTCTTTTGAACCAGTTCATCAAACAGGACTGAACCATCTGAAACCGTCCGCGGCTTGAGCAGCACAGATCTACAAGTTACTCAATCAAAACTCACTTTCGGATGCCTGTCCGTCACTCCGAGCTAAAATACTGGCATATATGATCCTATGATGCTGGTTTTTGCATTCGTTCAGCACTCCAGTTACTCCAACAATCACTGAACTGAGGAAAGACCATTGAGACAGTGCATATGCATGAACCAAGCAATTGAATGAAGGGATGAAATGAAAGCGTTTATGGTCTCTCAATGTTTATGTGAAAAGGAGAGCTGATGACGACAAGGTTATTCACTTTATATGCTTAAGATATGTAAAACATCCACGTTTCACATCATTTATTGGTTGCTTTAATAAGATAATTGTGTATACGTTACGTCATTGTGTGATTATGTAAACGAACTAAAGAATTGAACCAGTTCATTGAAATGAACTGTCCGAAAGAATCAGTTTCTGGAAAACAATAGGCCGACTTAAAATAAATAAATACAAATAAATCAGAGTGCAGAAATAATGTAGTAAATTATATAGGTATATGGGGTTTTCAACAAAGTTTTAGTCATGTTGATAATATAGAGGCTTTAAAAATTCATTTATCAACTAGATTAAAAAAAAATTAATCAAGACAAACTTTGAAGTTGGCTTGAGAAAGCCACACCAGAAAGTTTTAAAAGTTAAAAGTTTGAAGGTTAGATTTGAAATAGTTTGAAGTTTTAAAGATTAAAGTTTGAATGTATTCAATCTTTTCAGTCTATTAGTAAAACGGCAACACATTACAACCCCACTGAATAACATAGCAATTGCTCAGCAATGCCCTGGCAAACATCAACAACACCCTAGCATCATAGAGGTGACTTTTGGCATCTTGTTTTCAACAGGAAATGTGAAAGTTTAGCTAAAATGACAATGTTTGAAAATAATAAACAGATTCAGTTATAGGACAGTACAGCATTAGCTGGAAACAATTAACTTTAATAGGACACAGCCTGCTGTTACATATTAGACTCAGCATGAAGCCATACATCCCACTCTAATCCCAAGACACACACACACACACACACTCCAGCATTATTGGGAAGCACTGAAGCGATTTACTGTACACACACACATACATACACACTCACTGCTTTGTATTCTTAATGATTTCTGCAGCATTGAGAGCATGCAGCCTCCACTCACAGAAGCTGGATGTATTAGTGAGATGTGTCATTGTCTTATCAGGGTCTCATTCCTCTGTCACCTGCTTCCCACCTTGCTGTGGAAGCAAATGTCTGTCAGTCTTCGCCTGCTCTCTCTCTCTCCAGTAAAAGAAAGAGTCCGTATCCTAAGTAACAATTGTTATTTTTGTTCATTGTCGTAATGAAGCATCAATCTCACATTTTAAGCAACAACGGCTAAAGAAAAGGATTTCCAAGAAACAAAGAAAAGATATAAAACAAACTCAATATGGCATGTGAAAAATTTGAAGAGACTTGCAATGCTCCAAATTTCTATCACTAAATTCAGACACAAAGTGTGATATTTTCTGTCCCATAAAGTAATTTGTTCTCAAATTATATGATACGAGCCTGGCAAGATTTTGGTGAGCTATAATATAACTAGCTAATAAATCTAAATTGTACAATTGAAATGAAATAAATGTTCTTTATGTGCTTTAAAGATTCAGTATTTCATTAACGTTGCAATGAAACACAAGTAGAAACTTCCATCCTCTGTATTGTGACTTACGTCCAAGTGTAACAGTTTATCCAATAGAGAATCGGTTGTTGCTTTTGATAAATCATTATTTCATCTTCATTTCATGCGTAAAGTTATAGTTAAAAACAACAGTCATAGTTGATCAATTGTTTAGTATAAATTATTGAACCTCCTTCCATAGATTAGATTATAAATGCAGATTAAAAATTTTTGATTTAAATAACTTAAACACTGATTATTATTGCATATATATGATTTCGATTTTTTCCCCCGTTTTAAACACTATCTTAATTTATATATATTTAGAATATAATATTATTATAATTATTATCATTAATATTACATTTGATACAAATACTTTATACAATACTTTTTTTATACAAAAAATATGGTGGCACATTTGTATAAAATGAAAAGAAAAAGGAGAGAAAAAAAAAGTTACAACAGTCCCCCAGTCAAACCTTTGCATTCCCTGAGAAAAATCAAACAGTTTGATAAGAGTGAGAGTGAGCTCTAGTCACTGCATGGGTAAATGAGTAAATATGTAATTAGAGAACCCTCGTTAGCGCCTCATTAGGACCCCCTCTGAGAAGGTTTAATTAGCTCAATTAGCAGTGAGGGCTCAGACCTGCTCTCTTCTATGTAATGCCCACAATGGTCATCCCTCCAGGGACCCCCTCAAACTCTACAAACTGTCTCAATACTCTCTGACAGCATAGCGAAGGAGCCCAAAGCTCCAGGGACACATCTCATTGCTTTGCCTCCCATGCAAACAGATGGCTTTTATAAAATGAAAAGACTTTCCCCCTCTTAGCTTTGCTTCTTGATGTGCACATGCTAAGATGATACACAATATATGTAGTGTAGAGCTGCAGATGTGCTTCGTACAGATTTGCATTTCCTGAAGAAAATACCAGTGCTTGCGAGGCACCAAAAGAATTGTAGGTTATACGCTTTGGTTCTGCATAAATGAAATGCTGTGTTAGAGCGTTTGCTGTTGTCATGACACACAGCACACATTGTTTGTCGCCTATACAGCAGAATACATTTCAAACGGCAAAAGAAAAAACTGCTTGAAGAGCAAAGAAACAAAGCCAAGCACAGTCAAGACTGTAAATGAAATATAAATTGTATGATTTGAATCTTTAAAATATTTAATAAACATGATTTCATTGATAAAGAACAATTTAGAAAAAGGTTTCATTAGTTTGTTGACATTAGTTAAGTACTTTAGTTAATATGAACTAAAAATGTAAAAAATACTGCTGAAGCATTTATTATCTTAAAGGTAATTTCAACATTTACTAATACACTATGAAACTCAAAATTTTTATTTGTTAATATTATTTACTGGACCTGAGCTAAAACAAACTAACAATTACAGTTGTATTTTTATTAATTAACACTGACAAAGATGAATAGATACTGAAACCAAAGTATTGATCATTTTTAGTTAATATTAGTTAATGCTGTTAATGTAGTTAATGATGTATCTAGTTGAAGAATAAAAATATTCAGTATAGTTTAGTATAAAATATTTCACTCTTTTTTTGAATGATTATAAATATTGACACCAGGGTTATTATAGGCAATTAAAACTAAAACTATAATCAAAGCCATTAAGAAAACATTATCATTACTTGAAATAAAATAACCGTAAAATGAAATAAAATAACTTGTACTAAAATAACTGAAACTGAAATAAAAATTAATGAAAACTATATAGACACTATACAATAGATGCTATATTAACATCTTAACGATTCTAAAATAACACTGGAAGAAATTCATTAACCTTTTACTTTAAACAGATTATTCCTGACAACTACAAAAATGAGTATAAAAGCAAAGGTTTTTGTAATATTAATAAATAATAAATATTATTTTATGAATAAAAAAAAGAGCTGTTAAAAGTTCAAAGAAAAACAAAGAACAATAATTAGTTAATCAATTCATTATGCAAATAAGTGCAAGAAGAAAGACTAATCATAATTCAGTATGCAAATCATAACAAATGTCCTAAATCAAGCACTTGTGGACTCGCATACAACTGTGAACTTCAGAGAAACCGCAGGGCGTCCCATTTAACATTTTAGCTTTCAGAAGGGTGCTCACGTGTGTGTGTGTCCTCGATGCACACTTTCAGTGCCTTATCGAACAGTCCATGTGGCAAAACATAGACTCGGAGGAGAACCTCTAGGGATCAGTGTTCAGTTTGGGACAGGGCCTAAGTGAAAAGGAAATTTTCCATTTTAATAAGTTTCTATGAAAAAAAAAAACTAATATAGATAGTACACCTAAGGCCAAAATTATCTGCAAAACAAAGTTTGAATGAGTGTGTTGAGCTGATTTAATTAAATTAGAAAAACAGCATGTTTGAGGAATATCAATACACTACCTTCCAAGCACTTTACAGAATCCATCCATATCCTTGAAAAGGATAAAGCAGGCAGACAAAAAAAAAAGGAGTGAAATCGGAGGAGAACCTCTAGGGATCAGGGTTCAGTTTGGGACAGGGCCTAAGTGAAAAGGAAATTTTCCATTTTAATAAGTTTCTATGAAAAAAAAACTAATATAGATAGTACACCTAAGGCCAAAATTATCTGCAAAACAAAGTTTGAATGAGTGTGTTGAGCTGATTTAATTAAATTAGAAAAACAGCATGTTTGAGGAATATCAATACACTACCTTCCAAGCACTTTACAGAATCCATCCATATCCTTGAAAAGGATAAAGCAGGCAGACAAAAAAAAAAGGAGTGAAACACACAGAACTGTCACAGAAAAGAGTATTTCACTGTCCATGGTGTCTTGGTTCCTTTCAGACAATTTTTTACTTAGTATGGATTTGAAAAGTGCAGCCATACCCTCAGGCTATAGAGGCCTCTTCTAGACTTACAGGATCATATTCCAACAAGGTCATGTCGACAGTCGACTTAGCTTCCAAAAACCATTTCTTTGAGTCCATGTAAAAGTCTTGAAATGTTAAACACAAGACTGACTGGAAAATGTTACAAGACCAGAATTTCCTCAGAAATCCCCAACATGATAAGAGATTTGGGTAGTAGCTAAGGTGCTCTGGGTGGTTATTTACGGGCCCAAGTCAACAAAAGCCAATCCTTCAAGTGTCCGTGATACTGCAGCCTTTATATATGGTCCATATTATCCTTGGAACTCTCCAAACTTGGGAGTTAGGGGTTAAAAAAATATCTAGGATCATAACATGGAAACAAAACATACTGAAGATGAAGAACAGACATTCAGGGGTCCTAAAAAGATGACATCACATTTGACAAGGGAGAGCAAAGACCACTATCAGATTCTCTCTAATTGGAAGTTTAATTAAAAGTTCTTTTGAATGTTTTTTTACCACTGGCTGGGGGAAATTGCATCAAAAGCTCACAATGGGGACACAACCTGCCCACGCTTCTCCAGTCAGCAGTTCTCTTTGTTAGAGGAAACATTCGCCCAATCTGAGCTCTCCGGCTTTACAGCTGTTTCATTATGGACCACAGATATCCAATTACACGAAAGCGGCAAGGGCTGCTTTGGGACACGACACGCGGATCTGATTTTGATGGGAGAGGCAGATTGTACACTCTCTCTCATGTAATTCCATTAGTGCGGTATGGAAAGACATAAGATGCTGCCTCTAAATGCACTACGAACATTTGCATGTCTGTTCACAAAAGAAAGTTTTGACCTCGTGCTGGAAGGCCCGTGTTGTAACAGGTGTGACTGAATAGTACATTTCTATCAGATAAAGGCTGAAAGCATTGAAGATTATTGCTATTAAAAGAAATAAAACAGCGATTCAATCACAATTAAAACCCAGGTCTTGTGTAATTAAGTTTTAGAGCTTTTACTTGCAATATTACGTACTACTACTACCGACCAAATAGATATACATGTGGACATGAAATATTGATTTAACTTCAAATTATTTCATAATCGTACTTGTATAAAAAAAAGAATATATTAATTCATTTTTTGCTGATTATTAAATATCATATAAAATAAGTGCAATTAATGGTCTGTTTTGCTCATTCACAGTGTAAGCCTAATACATTATTTTTTATATTTTACTTGGAATCATATAATTAAGCAGGTCCATATTATTTTCTTTAATGTTGTGACAATTCTTTAAATGTTAAAATAGTTTTTCTTTTTGTTCAGTTTTAATGTTAGTCCACTTTAAATATACTATAATAGATGAACTTTTCATGTATAAAGCTTCCCTACAAGGACAAAAAAGGTTCTTTGTGGCATTTCTTTTCTAGAGACAAGAAAGCACAGCTGAAAACAGACAATATGTGCGTGTGTGTGTGAGCAAGCAAGCCATGATCTGCAATGCCTGCCCACCTGGATGACAAGGGGACAGCTGCCCAATTTCCACAAAGCATTGGATCATTTGTTCAACCATTGGCTGAGGCAAGTTAGCAATCTGTCCCCTTGTACAAGCTACCCTTGATACAGAGAAAAGAGCTTTGTGGTCCTCTAGTGCTTCTTTTCCCCTTAACCGCCAACAGCGACAAGCTCCAAGGTTCTGAATCAATGGAAATTGGGTGGCACACACCAAACAAATGAGGACGCTGCCTCGAGGTGTTTCGCTTAGGCGCCGAATAGTAAGGGGAATATCAGTTTTTAAAATGAGGCTCTTTAGCATTAGATCTAAGATCAACCGAGACTGCTAATTTACAGTTATATCACGCAAGAGAAAATAAAGAACCCCTTCAGAAACCTAGTGAGCTGTCTTGCTGTCTACTGCATGTATAGGAAGCATCTTAAGTCAGTGGAACCCTACTAAGGCCTGATTTACATTTATTACGCAGGCAGAATTGAAGAATTGATTTAGTTTCATTTCACAAGCTGGAAAGTGAATCAAACTGAGTTTGTTCGTAAGGCCTATAATTCGTCAATTTTTAAATCTTTTTAAACTGTTTTCTAAACTGATTTACACTTAAAACACTCTACACAAAGGCATCAACTTAAATTCAGAATTGAAATTTGGTTTAGTTTCAATTCACAAGTTGGAACGTGAACCCAACTGCAGCGACAAGCTCCAAGGTTCTGAATCAATGGAAATTGGGTGGCACACACCAAACAAATGAGGACGCTGCCTCGAGGTGTTTCGCTTAGGCGCCGAATAGTAAGGGGAATATCAGTTTTTAAAATGAGGCTCTTTAGCATTAGATCTAAGATCAACCGAGACTGCTAATTTACAGTTATATCACGCAAGAGAAAATAAAGAACCCCTTCAGAAACCTAGTGAGCTGTCTTGCTGTCTACTGCATGTATAGGAAGCATCTTAAGTCAGTGGAACCCTACTAAGGCCTGATTTACATTTATTACGCAGGCAGAATTGAAGAATTGATTTAGTTTCATTTCACAAGCTGGAAAGTGAATCAAACTGAGTTTGTTCGTAAGGCCTATAATTCGTCAATTTTTAAATCTTTTTAAACTGTTTTCTAAACTGATTTACACTTAAAACACTCTACACAAAGGCATCAACTTAAATTCAGAATTGAAATTTGGTTTAGTTTCAATTCACAAGTTGGAACGTGAACCCAACTGAACCTGTCCATAAGGCCTATAAACCTTCAAATGCTGGCGTACTTAAAAAAAAAACTGATTTAGGCTTTTTTGAAAGTTCAGAATTGAAGAACCAATTTAGTTGACAAGTTGGAATTTGAATCAAATTTAATCTGTCTGTAAGGCCTATAAATTCACATTTTAAAGCTGTTAGAAATTTTTTTTTTTGCTTTTCTAGTTAGATTTAGAATTATATTTTCTTAATGTTCAATTCATTTTAGTTCAAATTCTTTGAATTCAATTAAGAAATTGAATTGGAATTCAAAGGCATTTCCAGTTGAACGACACATGGTATGTTGCTAAGTTAACAACATGATACTCTAACAAGCATAAAAATACATAGCACATACTGACCAATATTTTTGGGCAATTTTATTTGTTTTTAAAATTCAGTAAAATACAAATGTAGCTATTTTCACTGAACTATCAATGCATTATTGGGAATGCTTTATCTTCAAATTTAATCTGTCTGTAAGGCCTATAACTTCACATTTTAAAGTTGTTAGAACTTTTTTGGGGGGGCTTTTCTAGTTAGATTTAGAATTATATTTTCTTAATGTTCAATTCATTTTAGTTCAAATTCTTTGAATTCAATTAAGAAATTGAATTGGAATTCAAAGGCATTTCCAGTTGCTAAGTTAACAACATGATACTCTAACAAGCATAAAAATACATAGCACATACTGACCAATATTTTTGGGCAATTTTATTTGTTTTTAAAATTCAGTAAAATACAAATGTAGCTATTTTCACTGAACTATCAATGCATTATTGGGAATGCTTTATCTACAAAGGACAAATGCGATGCAGGCAGCCTTAGAATTTTGCCAAAAGAAAGGATTCACTTCGGAAGTGAAACCCTTAAAATGCCGTCTATAGCGACAGAAGGCAGCTTACTAGTTTTGGAACAGAACTAAATCTAAACCACTTCCAACACACTCATATTGAGACACAATCTACACATCAAAATGCTCTAATAAGGCCCAACCCACAAAATTAGAGACTTTCTCTCACACATCTTTCCCTCAGTGCTTTCACTGGAGCCTGAAGTTTATCAGATGTTCACACTTAATCATCTTTATCACAGACATGGGAAGAAACCAGACTCAGTTTCCTTTCATTAGTGACAGGAAATTTGATCAATCCGATTAGCTTTCTTCATTATCCTCTTTATTTACCCCTCTCTCTCTCTCTCGTCCCGGCTGCTGACTGGCAGGTGGAGGGTGACGCGGATGTCAAAGGGTGATGTTCACCCAGAAACCAGAGAGTATTTCAGTGGAACAAAATCACAATAGAGCTGTTCAGAAATAACGTCAATTTGTAGGCCAAGCCGGAAGGCTAATTCACCATGGGTTCCTGTGGGAATTCCTAATTTTTTAGAAAAGTGGTTTTTAATTTAAGAGTAAAATAAGGTCTGTGGTTAATATTATTTCACATTTGGTTCATAAATTGCACAAGGTCATACCTCAAACATGAATTCCATGTCTTCTGAAGCCATTCAGTGGCCTACTATATAGTTTTGTGTGCTTAGACTGAAATTCAAATGTGTTCCTATTGAAAAAAACAACATGAAGGTGAGTAAATAATGACAGATATCTCATTTTTGGCTCAACTATTTAACACTTTAACACAGAGTGTAAACAATGCCAAAGTCAAACTGCACACTCTGCCACAAATTATCCAAATCAGCCTGTGAAAATCACTGCTAATTGTGTTACATATGAAAAAATAGTAACCGTGCATTTATCTCCAAATGGTCTCTGTCATGCTGTTTCTCTCCCTCTCGGCCTGTCTCTCTCTTCTGATGGACAGATAATGAAGAAGGCTCACCTTACAGCTGACAGTAAGGCTGTCCGGGATGTTTGGGTGTTCCTGGCCTGTGGTCTTGCCTAGGGCTAATCACCTTGATGTCATGGCCAAGCACATGCAATTACTTCTGTTAATACAGATACAAAAGTTCCCTACACCCCAACGGGTCCAACAGGAAACTCATCCTCCACTCGCTGGCTATGTGCATAGATGGTTTTTGAGTACTCTGCAGTTATTTTGGCAGTTGTTTCACTCTATCCACTCACATCCTCCACTCGCTGGCTATGTGCATAGATGGTTTTGAGTACTCTGCAGTTATTTTGGCAGTTGTTTCACTCTATCCACTCAGATTCATTTTAGTGAATCAGTTCATTCAGAATATCATTTAAATGAAATCATTCAAACCAATTCAGTTATTCAATAATACAAAAAAAAAAAGTATAACCAGAGATGTGCATAGGTTTTTCAGTCTTTTTTTAAATACATAAATACAATAAAATAATATCTAATATAATAAATTAAAAGTACAGCAAAAATAGTATTATTACATTTTTTTTTTTTTTTGTGTAATTTATTTTTGCAATAGCAAAGCTGAATTTTCAGCAGCATTACTTCAGTCTTCAGTGTCACTTCAGAAATCATTCTAATAATCTAATCATTCTAAAAACATCATAAAGGCAGTTTTTTTTTTAAATATTGTAATAGCATCTTTAAATGAAGTACTACTTTATGTACTACTATGTTGGAGTACTATGAATAAAGACCATTATATGCCTCTTTTAAATTCATTTTTGGGTTAAAATGACATCAAAAGCCATTCAACATTACAGTTAAATATGTGCCATCATTTATACCATTTAACAGACCCAAACTTTTGACAGAGCATTAAACAATATTATAACTTAATTGAACTTCAAAGGATCTTCACATAAAGCCATAATAATAAATGTCACATTTATCTGTGCCTCTAATATATATAGTGTGTTGTATAGTGTATATAGGTCAGCCCTAAAGTATTGTGTAGTGTTATTTTTGACAGCCCTATTGTATAATATACAGTGTATCACTAGAAAACAATGCATCTGAAGCTGGTATATAAGCCGGCGTTTTAAGCAGGATTGTGTTTTTATCTACAAGCATAGTCTGTATTTCCCATTACATCCTGACAAGAATCCAGCTGTATTTCAGGTTAACACAGCCGCGAATCAGAAGTCCTGCTGCTGACTCAGCACTGAATGTAATAGATGACTATTCAGACAGGATCCAGGAACAGAAGCCCAAGGGCGTAGAAGTAGCACGTCATGCTGAGAGGTAATAGTTATTCACCAATTAGCCTGAGCTAGAGCCGTGTTTCTGCAGTGCTTCATAAATTACGTCAGGGCCGTGCCAGGATCACATCTACAGCAAAAAAAATTAATATGGGAGTGATGAAGTTCTTGTAGACATAACTGTGGTCAGATAAGAGATTATGATTGATTCTATATATAAATAACAAATGATTGATATTATAAATACAATCTTGTACATATGAAATATATATGATATATGGTGATTGATTGCAGGGGGACAGCAGAGAAGGATTCATGGTCTCCTGACATCACCCTCCAGAGATCCGGAAAGAGGGTCTGCTACTCTTCACAATTTAAATAACTGCCATGCTGCAGAGATTTATCAATGCAGTTTCACTGCTGGCTTTAAATACAGTAGTTTCCCTCTACTCAGATTCATTTTAGTGAATCAGTTCATTCAGAATAGCATTTAAAAGAAATCATTCAAACCAATTCAGTTATTCAATAAGTATAACCAGAGATGTGCATAGGTTTTTCAGTCTTTTTTTTAAATACATAAATACAATAAAATAATATCTAATATAATAAATTAAAAGTACAGCAAAAATAGTATTATTACATTTTTTTTTTTTTTTGTGTAATTTATTTTTGCAATAGCAAAGCTGAATTTTCAGCAGCATTACTTCAGTCTTCAGTGTCACTTCAGAAATCATTCTAATAATCTAATCATTCTAAAAACATCATAAAGGCAGTTTTTTTAAAAATATTGTAATAGCATCTTTAAATGAAGTACTACTTTATGTACTACTATGTTGAAGTACTATGAATAAAGACCATTATATGCCTCTTTTAAATTCATTTTTGGGTTAAAATGACATCAAAAGCCATTCAACATTACAGTTAAATATGTGCCATAATTTATACCATTTAACAGACCCAAACTTTTGACAGAGCATTAAACAATATTATAACTTAATTGAACTTCAAAGGATCTTCACATAAAGCCATAATAATAAATGTCACATTTATCTGTGCCTCTAATATTTCAGCAGCATTACTTCAGTCTTCAGTGTCACTTCAGAAATCATTCTAATAATCTAATCATTCTAAAAACATCATAAAGGCAGTTTTTTTTTTAAATATTGTAATAGCATCTTTAAATGAAGTACTACTTTATGTACTACTATGTTGGAGTACTATGAATAAAGACCATTATATGCCTCTTTTAAATTCATTTTTGGGTTAAAATGACATCAAAAGCCATTCAACATTACAGTTAAATATGTGCCATCATTTATACCATTTAACAGACCCAAACTTTTGACAGAGCATTAAACAATATTATAACTTAATTGAACTTCAAAGGATCTTCACATAAAGCCATAATAATAAATGTCACATTTATCTGTGCCTCTAATATATATAGTGTGTTGTATAGTGTATATAGGTCAGCCCTAAAGTATTGTGTAGTGTTATTTTTGACAGCCCTATTGTATAATATACAGTGTATCACTAGAAAACAATGCATCTGAAGCTGGTATATAAGCCGGCGTTTTAAGCAGGATTGTGTTTTTATCTACAAGCATAGTCTGTATTTCCCATTACATCCTGACAAGAATCCAGCTGTATTTCAGGTTAACACAGCCGCGAATCAGAAGTCCTGCTGCTGACTCAGCACTGAATGTAATAGATGACTATTCAGACAGGATCCAGGAACAGAAGCCCAAGGGCGTAGAAGTAGCACGTCATGCTGAGAGGTAATAGTTATTCACCAATTAGCCTGAGCTAGAGCCGTGTTTCTGCAGTGCTTCATAAATTACGTCAGGGCCGTGCCAGGATCACATCTACAGCAAAAAAAATTAATATGGGAGTGATGAAGTTCTTGTAGACATAACTGTGGTCAGATAAGAGATTATGATTGATTCTATATATAAATAACAAATGATTGATATTATAAATACAATCTTGTACATATGAAATATATATGATATATGGTGATTGATTGCAGGGGGACAGCAGAGAAGGATTCATGGTCTCCTGACATCACCCTCCAGAGATCCGGAAAGAGGGTCTGCTACTCTTCACAATTTAAATAACTGCCATGCTGCAGAGATTTATCAATGCAGTTTCACTGCTGGCTTTAAATACAGTAGGATGAAACACTTTTTGAATGCTAATTTGTATACTATCCAACCTATACAATATAGTGTGGTAGATTAGGACTAGAGCATCCCAAATCACAGTATATTCAAAACAGTTTGTTAAAGGTGCCTATATGCAGTCTTATTTTTGAAGCATTCATGTATGCATGTCCGGCCAAAAGAAGTTACAGTATATCTTCACTGTTGCCTGTCCAAATCAAGAAAAAGTTATTTGTAAAAAATAATTAACATATATTAATAATGATTAAAATAATAATTAATAAATATTATATATTATTTAATTATACTACAATTAATTATTTGATTTTTTAAATATTTTTTAATGTATTTTTTTATTTTTTAGTGGACTAACCAAAATTGGTTCAAAAATGCTATATTATATTATATTATATTATATCATATCTGCCAAAAAAAAATTTAATTACTGAACTTAATGATGGCAAAACAAATTACTGTAAGTTTGAATGGCTATATTTACTCATTTTATCCCCAGAAATTGATTGAAAAATAAAAATAAATAAATAAATATATATAAATAAATACATAAATAGAATAGAATAGAGTAGGTACACTTAGTAAAAAGATGCCATAAAACAAATGTTAAAAACATACCGTCTTTGTTGTCAACAGTTATTTGAACTACATAATTTAAATAAATATATTTATGATTATAAAATGTTAATGTTAGGAGGAATTAATTACAGAAAAAAAATAAAAATGTGTGATTAATTAGTTTTTTAAATCAATTGACAGCACTAATATCTGTTGTAATAGTTATTTGTATTATGGTGTGTGCGTGTGTATATATATGTGTGTGTGTGTGTGTGTGTATTATGGGACTTACGTTATAAGGTGTGCTAATATGCTATTTGAAATATAGACCATTTTCGTTGATATTGCCATAATGGCTTCTTTCATACTCAAAAGTATATAGTTTAACACTGCTAGCACAGCACACACTCTTCACATCTCTTTGAGACTTAGCTTTTATCAGTTTATATATGCAGAAAAGCATGTTAAAGTTCTATATGTGGGAATTCATGTTCAAGTGAGGTTTCCCAACCATGAAAGCAGCCTACTGAGTAAAGTACGTACATCTAGCTTATTTCCAGACAGTTTTACGGGCTTGTTGTGGAAGAAACTTTTTATTTAAGACTCAAGGAAACTCCTGGACGTGAATGCCAAACCATACAAGAAGCAAATCCGTGACAAATGGGCATACGTGAGTGAAGACAGTGGGGGAAATTATAATCAGCAGAAAGGCCATAAATGAGCGCCAGTATCTGTAGGAGGCTAATTTGGCTAACATCAGCGTCTAAATGTCTCGTTGGCAGGGTTTAATTTCAGGTGAAGTGAGGTGAGGAGTCAAAACACTTGCCAGAACAATCAGCGCAGTCTCCTTCAGTGTGTGTCTCTTTCCCTCTGGACTTCAGACACGACGAGAGAGATACCTGTCAGCACACAGCTCTCCTCATCTGCCCATCTGCTTCCAGACATCAAAGGCAGCGTCTTCAATAGCATCCCATTACTTCATACTGGAGCGCGGCGGGGGGAGGCTAGGTTAGGCACGACAAAACGGAAAATGGGAGGGCCGCGTTCAGGCGGGCTCACGCCTCCATAACCCCGATAATGTGAGGATGCATATGAGACATGTTTGAGCATTAGGTAAAAGCGTCTCGAGGAGGGAAAGTGTCTGTCGATAGGATGGGGAGGGGGGCTGTCAAATTCGAGCTGTCAAATGTAAAGCTATTGGGACTGTAAATGTGTTTTCAGTCCTAAAGATTGTGGACAGTCTGTGTGTGTAACAATAGCTGTTTGTGTGTGTGTTTAAAGGGATAGTACACTCAAAAAGGAAAATTGTCTTTATTTACTCACCTTCATGGCATTCCAAATCGGCTCTGAAATTATGCAAAGTTTCTTCATTTGTGATCTGCTGAAAAATAAAAAATAAAAATAGCCATCACAATTTAAAATTTGTAAAAAAGAAAGAAAAAGGTTTGCTGTGCTTGTTTGATTTAACACAAATTTTGTGATTTGATAATAATAATAATAACAATAATCATCATCACTTTCAGTGACTACCAACTAAATATAAATTGCATAAAATATATTTTGTATAAATATAAATGTCTAAAATCTAAAAATATATTGTATATAATCTAAAAATAAAAATATATAGACATTTATAAAACATAAATCAAAATTCTTTATTAAAAAATTTAAATAATTAAAATGTATTTTTAGGTGACACTTTAAGTGACATTCAACCAAAAGTCACTCGTGGACTCCAGATTCGGTCGTTTTTTTTTTTTAAGAAAACGATTGGCAAGGTAGACAACAGATATACATTTAAATATAAGTGCTGGCACAGAACCATAAAAATAAAGAAAGAAAAGCATGAGCAGCTTTTTAACCTAAAGTGAGCTATAAATAGACTCCATTCTTCAGAGAAAGAGCTGTAATTAGTGATTGAGGAGCATAGCAAAAGAGAGGGAGGGTTGGTGGAGAGAGAAACGAGATAATGAACACATACAAGCTTCCAATATTCTCCACACAGACAAGGGAACACAGCATAGGAGCAAAGTCAAATCGTGTCTGAGGCCTTAATTGGTGTTTGTTGTGTAATTTGAAATAAACACCGACTATAAATATCTAAAACAAAGCCATCTAAACTCAGAATAGCAGAATCTGGTTTTGGTTCTGGCCCAAAAGTAGGTATGGGTTGGAGACTGTCATTTGTGTTTGTTTAGTGCACTCATTATTTACAGATTGTGTACCATCGTTGCCATGGTAACCTTATAATAGCCTAATGATTACAACAAATATCTAAAAACAAGATGTAACTGGTTAAATATTGCAGTAGCAACACCACCTGTTGATGATGGACTCGATTCCTATGGAATTCAAGCTATTAAGCCGATTGCTTAGAATAAAAATGTCTCCTAAATGCATTTTAGCCTTCTACTTGGTCTGCTATCAACTATCTACAAAATCACAGCATGCATGGAGAAAAGTTAACAGAATCACTCATTAAACGGTAAATGGAGCAGAAAATATTCTTTCATTCTCTCCCCCAAGACCGCCAAACAAACGCTATGTGTAATGACAGAATTTGCTAAGAGCTATAGTGTGAAACACCACAATGGAATTAAGCTGTTAATTATGAGCAGAAGACTACCTTTTGCACAAACAAGATCTTTTACAAAACAAATGAAGCTAGAAAACCCTTGTGTTAAACTTCTAATGGACAAGAAAAATTAAATGGGCAGCGATGAGCTTTTAATGATAATGAATCTTATTCACACTGTTACAACTTTTGAGGAAACGGACTACATTATTGTTGGTAATGTTGCATACCATACTCAAAAGGCTGGAAATTGGAAAATTATGAGGTAAAATCTCCATTTTAAAAGTATTCAGACTCATTCCTATGCAAAAACAGCAACCATTTACAGTAGCCAATAAGCATAAAAATATATACAGTAGTGGCTAAAAATATTAGAACACTATTTTCGCCAGCTAAAAAATGGTTTTAAGTTATTTCTATCAGTTATTTCTATCTTTTGCTGTAGTGAGTCAGTAGGAAATGACCGTTTACATTTTCAAACATTAATTTTGCCATTAATTGTAATAATCCAGTGAGATTTTTGTCTGACAGCAGCCAGTGCTCCACACAGAGATCTGATCTGATCATCATCAGTCTGTCTGGAATGACGTGAAGAAACAGAACAAACTGAGACAGACTAAATCCAGAAGAACTGTGGCAACGTCTCCAAGATGCTTCAAGAGACCTAGTAAACAGCTAGTAGCAAGCAGAGGTGTAAAGAGTACCTAAAAACCATACTTGAGTAAAAGTTGCTAATATCTTTGATACTCAGTACAACTACAAAGTATCCGAAAAGATACTCAAGTACAGTAACTAATTACATTTACTCCAATACTTTACACCTCTGGTAGCAAGCTGTAGCTTTTAGTAGGTAGCTTTTAGGTGCACTATTCACGTACACTGTAAAAAGTAATCACTGAATCTACTTAAGAAAAGCGAATTCGTCGTAACTTTTGGATAATTGCCTAAATAATTATCTGTATAGTGTACATTCTGCTCTTAAATTATATGAAATGGTATGAGGTAGAGCAGAGTGTACATGGGTATGTGTGTATTAGCATGTGTATGATGCATTCTTCCAGACCCACTGCTGCTTCCTCTGGTGAGCTCAGCGATGGTGTGAAGAACGGGCTAATTACTCAAGGCCAGAAGACTGGCAGCGACCCACACTCTGATATCTGCTCCTTTTAACACACCCGACTGGCGAGTTGCGGGCCAGCTGGGGATTTAGGCGCTAAAGAATCACGGTACCCATTTCTGCCAGTTATGTCCTCTTTTTTTTTTTGTATTCCCTTGTAACCAAGACAATGGCTCATCAAGGCAAGTGAGACTCTGCATTGTGCAAATGAATTGGCTTGGACGCTGCCTCCACCTGCTCCTCAATGTGCTTGTGAAGCGCCACTATTGTGGATGCAAAGACGACGGGCACTTTAATCCGATTGCGCTGGAATTGTTTTTAGTCTGAGGATAGGGGTCCTTTTATTCATCATTTCATTTTTGTTTTTCGTCTCAGACAGATAACATACTGACCCAAATTTAAATGATAGCAGCAAGAGGCAATAGGGCTTTTGAACTTCGCCCTCATTTTGAGTGAATATGACAGCTTTAAAAGCTGGAAAAGAATGGTAATTTAGAATCGGCTTGCCATGTGTTTACTGCCTTCTCTTGCAAAACTGAAGTGAGGCAATACCATGGTACAGTGATACTATCATATACTAATACCATGCACTTTGATTATATACAGTGAGTGCCATATTCACTATCATGGTGTTTACATGGCCCTCAAAAGTACTTCAAATAATACTATGATATTATGGAGGAGCCAATCAATCCTTTGGTGTGGGTGTGGCTTGTACGGCCCCTCACACACACACACACACACACACTCATTATATATATATATATATATATATATATATATGAATGTATATGCTTTATTAATAAATAGCCTACTGCTGTTAAGCAATGCATTTTTAGGTTTTACCTGTGCCTCAAAATCATTTCCTTAATGACATCATCCTCTGTAAAGCCATGTCTTTTTGTTGGGAAAAAAAACAAACAAACAAAAAAACTATGTTAGTCAATATCATACTGATTTCTGAATATTTATGTCAATTTAAAGAAGTTATCAACTTGAAGTCAACACCCTCATGTAAGCTAACTGTCCATCCCTCCCTGAGCAATCGCAAACTTTGCTCTTCATTTCCATCCTGTTATGCATTCTAAGCTCAACCAGAGCATTTTCCTGAAATACAATATCTATTACGTATTTAAAGCCACACATTTTGCTTTCTGTATTTCTCTCTCCCATTCACAATTGGACACATATATCCACAGACCCACATTCACATCTGGCTTTCTGGATAGTTCTGCACTCCTTGCTTTGTCAGCTTCAGTGTTGCAGCACCCGGTAGCCAGCGGATCAGTGTTGCCAGGACACAGGAGGAAATGAAGAGGGGTAGAGAGCTATTCATAGCGCCCACACCAGGGAACCATCAGACAGGGGCTGCCAAGAGCTGTGCTGAGATCAGCACGAAAGCAGCCAACATAAAGCCATAGCTCAGGGACGCAGCTGTTTCACTGCACCGAGAACAGTTGCGCCATCCATGGAGTAAGTCGGCTTATCTGAATCCATAGCTGGGCTTCAGTTCAGTCTTGCTGGACTTGCCCTTTCTGATTTGTCCAAATCTTTTAAGACTCAAAGAGACACTGCATAATCCCAGGTGTTGAGAGAATAAGAGACACGTCGAGACGACCCCGTGGACCACGGCAGCACCCTACAGATCCAGAAATGAGACAACCTGTGGCAAGCTCTATGGATGCCTCGGCCCGCCAGAGTCCCTGGAGATCCTCCGTAGTCTCCGCTATCAAAGTCATCTAAACAAAATATCAAGGAGGCTGCCAGTCACTGTATTGTTGCCAAGAACGTCACATCTTTTGGATGGAGATAAAAGAAGAATTGCAAGTTTTTTTTACAAAGTTAGAAACCCTTTTCCAGAGGGGCACAGCGAGTCAATGCATTCTCAGACGTTAAGTGTAGGAGTTTCTTTTTAACAAGCTGCGGTCCTGAGAAATTCAGAGAGTCGTGTAGGTTAAACACAACCCACAGGAACAGAGAACTGAGACGGAGCACAATTAGCAAATCAATAGCTCTATAACACGAGCGGTTCCAGCTGAGTCCAGACGTCATTGTTAGGAGTTTTTGCGTCCCCGAACTATTTATTTCTGGACTATGCTAATTAAAAGTAAAAAGCTATTTTTTGAAAACCACTTCAGCAGAAAGTACAGCATTGATTTGTATTTTCTTGCTTATCACAAAGCAATAAAAAAACCTAAAAAAATAAGTGATAGGAGCTCGACTGAAAAGAAAGACCGTGGCAGGAATATAACCACGCACGCTCAACATGAGTCAACTTGACTTTACAAAAATATAGTTCATTTAATGGGTCAGACAAAGTTTTTAATTGGAAAGTTCTCCAATCATGAAAACAGTCAATGTAAGGCAATGTCAGACAGCTCAGGATTGTGGGGAAAAAGTACTGAGAAAAGTTACAGCAGCAGTTGCTTCTCGTAGTTCAGCTTCTACTACATGATAAAACATCCTTAGAACTGTGCGAATAGAGCCGGGTTTCTTTCCAAATACTTTTTGGGATCTTGTTTGAAAAAAAAAAAAAAAAACTGCTGGATGGAAACAAATACATGCAAAAGAAATTCCCAAAATGTGCTTAAAGGAGTAATTCACCTAAAAATGAAAATTTGATGAATATTCACTCATCCTCAGGCTATCAATTAACATCTTGTGAAGTGAAAAGCTGCATGTTTGTAAGAAACAAAATCATCATTAGGGTGTTTAACTACAAACCGCCACTTTTGGCCTGAATACGGGTCCTCTATCTATAATATTTCTTTCTCCAGTGAAAGAGTTGTCTTGTTTGATTTAAGAAGAGAAATATACACAGATTTAGTACTGTTTGCAAGTGAAAACAGTTGGAAAAAAATATGTTTGGATTTTGATATTAGAGAACAACAGGGGATAGACTTTTTCACTGGAAGAATTAAGTGTTATTATGGACTCATATTTTGGCCAGAAGCGACAGTTTAAAGTTAAAATGCATGAATGATGGATTTGGTAAACATGCAGCTTTTCCCTTCACAAGACATTAATTGATGAACTGGAGTCATGTGGATTACTGTGATGTTTTTATCAGCTGATTGGACTCTCATTCTGACGGCACCCATTCACTGCAGTCTGGTGAGCAAGTGATGCAATGCTAAATTTCTCTAAATCTGTTTCCACAAAGAAACAAACTCAAACTCATCCAAATGGCCTAAGGGTGAGTACATTTTCAGCAAAAGTTCATTTTTGGGTGTACTACTCCTTTAAAAATATAAAACCTTAATTACCTTAAAGAACCGTCTCACAAGTGGTCAACACATCAATCTCTGCAAAGACATGGAACTAATAAGACATTGCACAAATATGAATTGCATGTTGCAATGTTTTTAAAGTAAAGTTTTAATATGCACAGAAGCAATAGCAGTTGTGGTCTTACTGACAAGGCTAACAAAGGTTTACTTTAGCTACAAGCTGCCACGCCAAAGCTTTACTGAACATTCTTTGAGTAAACCGAGAGATAAATCTAATTTATGTGGAAATTAACTTTTTGAGAGAAATGCTGCAGATTCCTTTAATAATATCCATGATGATTCAACACTGACAAAGGCACTCCAGATGGACCAACACAAGGGCTGATGTCCAACAGCAAATAACACTGATTCTGTGATCATTTCTGAGAAAGGCCTGGTAAATATGGACACAAAACAACAAACAGTGTAATCAAGACTCTAGATGTTATTAAATGTGATGTTATTAGATGTTACTGATGTGCCAAAGAACTGTAGGTGTGATCTTTGGATAAAAGTGTTCAGGGTTTAATTTTCAAGTACTTGCAGTATTTGAGTATTGCAATGTCATTTTTCCTCCCATCTCATTTTTTTTCATCATGTCCCCTTAAGGACTCCATAGTCAGAAACCCCTGTGCTAAATGACTACATATTCACTTTCAGTTTGTTTTAATGATTTTCCAGAATGCAAAAACCTAGTTACACATTTTTGTAATGGGGTTACAAATATAGCAGTACAGCCAGACAAAGAGGTATCGGTGAAAGCATTGTGCCAGCGAGCACCATACATCTCTCCAAGTCTTTACATGTCTCTTAGACTATGTCTCCCAGAACTCCTTCGTTTCTTGTAAATTTACAGTACCTTAAACTGCACTAAAGGTGAAGCTGCTCTTGAAATTGATGAATTGGCTTCCTATTGTCCTCCCTGATGGCTCACTTTTGTGGAGCCAATTCTTTTGTCCGGGCCTATCAGCCGCTCAGCTCTTCCTGAATGAGAGGCTCCGGCGAGCCGCGAGCTTTCTGAAGCCCAGCCGGAGCGGATGACGGGCAGCTGTGGGCCATGTGTGAAGCTCTAATGGTTGGCTGTGGAGCGGTTTGGTTAGGTTGACAGGTTCCTGTGTCTCTGTGGACAGGTTCAGGACTGACACCTCATCCATCTCTGTCCCTAAGGGGGCTCTTGCTTCAGGCTTTAATGACAGGCGAGTGATCTGTATATTTGTGTGCGTATGGGAGAGTGTGGAGGGGGATCCTCGCCTGTAGCGCCACAGACTCTGTCAGAGCACAATTACCTCCCATGAGCCTCTCCGCTCAAGGTGACTGTAGAGCTCAGGGTTAATCTCAAGCGATGTTGTGGCTCTCTGTGTGGTGTTTGGGTGAGATGATGTCTGGAACACAACATTAACACCATACACTTGATCTCCTAATCATGCAAATATGAATAAAATCAGTTTTGCTGCTTGCTTTTTTCCCTTAAAACAAAAAGCTATGAGGTTAAAATCTCAATCTAATAAACAAGAAGTGATGGAGCCATGTTTTCCACTTATATTTCCATAAAAGCATATGGACCCAGCATTTCAGATGGTTTATATATATAGATAAATGTCAGAATTTTCTTTGAGGTCCCTTTAAAGGGATAGTTCAACAAAAAACAAAAAATTCTGTCATTTACTCACCCCAAGTTTTTCCAAACCTGGGTGAGATTTTTTTCTTCTTCTGCGGAGCACAAAAAAAAAAGATATTTTGAAGAATGTTGGTACCCAAACAGTTGATGGTAGCCATTGACTTCCATAGCATGGAGGAAAAAAACAACAACAATATAATTAAATGGCTAGCTTCAGAAATTTGGTTACCAGCATTCCTCAAATTATCTTTGATTTTTAGCTGAATCCATTGCACTTGGTGATTCATAAAATGCAAGGCAATGCTTCATAAGACCTCAATACATTATCAGGAGCCATAGGTATTCATTTTATGTTTCCTGTACCAGCTTTTTTGACTATCGGAACCCAATGACTTGCATTTTGTGAATTAGCAAGGACCATAGATTCAGCTAAAATCATCTTCAACATTCTACTGAAGAAAGTAAGTCACCATCTCAGATCGCCTGAGAGGAAGTTAACAGATTTTTTTATTTTTTTTTGGGTGAACTGTTCCTTTAAGAGCAATTTTACCAGTGTTTTTGTCTAACTGCAACATCACATCATCAGAATCCTTTACTACAACTCTGTTTATAACTTCGCTTGCTAATCTTAAACAGATTTCAGCTTAGCATGTTCAACCTGAAATAGAGCTGTTAATAATAACGGCATAATTAACACCCTGATTTTGAATTGGAAAGGTAACAGCCATGTAGCCAGGGCAATGTGGCTGTGGGGGCGGAGCCTCAGAGGAGGGTTACATGTCACTTGTTTGTGTGAGTGTGTGTGTGTGTGCGCGCACATGTGTGTAGGCCTGAGGAGGCAGGGGACTCCTTTAACACAGCAGTGAGCTCTCATTAAAAGCATCTTTCTCTTGGCCGGCAGTGGACGCTGTCAGCTGCTCGCTTCCACTGCATGCAAATAAGCCTAATTAGTCGGCGAATCTCCAGAGTTTCCAAACGATAGCATTTCAAAAAGGCACACTTCTACTCACTCCATGACAAAAATCTCCCAGCTCTCCTGGGGAACATTATTCATGCATTTTAAAAAACATTATTCATGCGTTTTAGATCTAACGGTGAGTAATTTGATGAAGTATCCGTTTCTTTCATATCCAGATTCTTTTCGTGTCAGCCGTGGATCTCACAGACATCACGCATACATCACAGAAGTGGCAATAAATATGTCTAAACAGGGTGAAGTGAGCTGTCAATCATTTTGATTAATGACCAACATGTTTCTAAATGTGTGTGATCCAAACTGTGCAGTCAGCAGGTCATGAGGCAGCGCTGCAGCTTTGACTACGGGTCGCATTATGGGAACATTTCCTCAGGCGGGCCTACTGACAAACACGCTCTACAGAGACTCCTGCATACGTTTGATGCTTCACATCTAGATTGCTTTTGATGTTGCTGGATGTGGACAAGCAGGAATAAAGAATTTTAAAGAAATAGTTCACCCAAAAATGAAAATTCTGTCATCATATACTCACCCTCATGTAGTTCCCAAACCGCATGACTTTCTTTCTTTTTTGTGGAACAGAATAGAAAGCTGTGTTTTTTTGTTTGTTTGTATTATTTATTAGCCTGTATTATTATTAACATTTTTAATTGGCTTTTTTTATATTTTCAGTTTATTTTAGCACTTTTGCTATGTATCCTTTTTATTACAACAAAAATCTTTTATTTGTATTTCCATTTATTTCATTTGTTTTATTTCAGTTTGTTTCAGTATTTAAACTTATTTCACTTAGTATTCTAATTTTTCATTTAGTTTTACATTGTATTCTATTTTATTTCAACTTTATTTAAATTAACCCTTTTTTTAAAATAGTTTTAACTAACTACAACAATGCTGGCAGGTGTAGTGTCTATGCTGCTCTTTTCCATTTTATGAAAGGAAATGGATACATCAAGCCTCAAAACATAATATAAAAACTAAAAACCACCCTAAAATATATTGAAAGTGGTTCAAGAAGCTTTTTGTAAGAAACAGACTCAAATGTAAGTCATGAAACATGCCATGCAAACACGCGTCAGTGACCATGAAAGGGGTTTGAGAAATGTAGTGTGGGGAAAATAATACGTTTATTATTATTATTATTAGCATTAAAATAAAAGAGGGGCGGGGGCATTTACACAGAATGCATTTCTGCATTTTAAAACATGTAATGAAAAAAAAGAGAGCAATACTTTTAACTTTGGCGGGTCATTTGAGACACCAAAAATGTTATTATTTTAAAAAGAATTTAAGACCAATTTTGCAACAAGACGAAAATACACACACATGTCTGGTTTGCTATCCTTGTGGGGACTCTCCATAGGCGTAATGGTTTTTCTACTGTACAGACCGTATATTCTATTGCCCTACACCAACCCTACCCCTAAACCTACCCCTCACAGGAAACTTTCTGCATTTTTAGATTTTCAAAAATCTTCATTCTGTGTGATTTATTAGCTTGTTTACCCATGGGGACCTCAATTTAGGTCCCCACGAGTCTGTGTGTATATTCAGGTTTAAGTCCCCAGCAGAATAGAAAAACAGGTACACACACACACACACACACACACACATATTTAAGGACTATGTATGTAAGGTATAAACTTAACAGTGTGTTCAGCTGATAATGGCTGGGTGATTTAAAAAAATATATATATATATGGTCCTTAAGATTTACAAAGACATTTACAAAGACAACGTCTACAGACATCCTTATCTCCTTTTGTTTACCATATAATGTCATATTGCTTGTAAATAACATTACCCGGGTAAATGAACTATTAGTAGATGAACTACTGCTTTAAAGTTATGACAGTTTAACTTGTGTAAAAGTTTGAGGCCACACCCCTCTGATCCAGTACGGTCCAATAGAGTTTCAGTCCTGAGATTGACGACCATTCTAAAAGGCCTGTCAGAACCAATCAGCAGTCACATCACACACCAAGGACAGACGTACTCGGTATCCATCACTTGTGACTCACCAAACCAAGTGTTCCGCACTCTCGTCTCATTTTGTTGCTCTCATCCCATTTCATTCTCTCTCGCTCTCTATATGCAGTGTATTGACACCATCTGTCAGAGCTCCAGCTGGTGCCTGAGGGTGATCTCTTCAGACCAGTGAGTATCTCGCTGTGGAGACAGAAGCCCCTTGACCTGGACAGACACTTACAGCCAAGCGAAAAGCCCAAAAAGGTAACTCGGTCCTACCTCAATGAGTGCCAATGCTGAATAAATCTGACAAGGGTTATGACTCGCATATAAAGAATCCAACACAGGCTAACTGGAAAAATGTGTCTCTACCTAAATTTTTGCAAAACTCCAAAAAACATACCTATACATACAATTCACTGCATTTTCCAGCTGAAATGAACACTAGTTGCAGTAAAACTCCAACAACTTGTATTCCTTTTCACACAAGTTATAATTACAAGCTCATAATAGTGATTAATATAGATTTATTTTTGCATGTTTTCTTGCACAATACTACATTATCTCACAATACTTTTGCCATAGTGCATGATTTGTAAACTAATGCATTTTAACATTTTCATCACATAATCAGCTCCATATGGATTTCCTGATATAGTAAACTTGCTCAATAGCTCACCTGGTACAGCGTTGCACTTATAATGTGGAGCATCCCATGAAACACGAGTCACTAAGAGCTCAAAGACAGTATTAGCTGGTTTTATTCCATTTAAAGTGGTCATATTATGGCTAATCAAATTTTCCTTGATCTTCTGCAAAGTCACTGCACTACTGTTATTAAAACAAAGCTGAAAAAACAGCTCTTCCTCAGATTTCTGACATGAAAAATCCCTATTCATGACATACATGATACATTTATTTGTCAGCTAGCATATTCTGTGTTAAAAAGGACCCAGTCACTGTGAGGTAATAGCAATTATATAGGGTAGATATTACTATTTCTTACTAATTACTCTGGAAATGAGTCAGGAAAGTGATGTACACTGTCAGCTGGCACAAAAAGAACCCACACTGTCCCAAACACTTAATTTGAGACCATCCTACATGAATCATGACGTCAAAGGGAGTAGACAGGGAGAGTCCATTTCACATTTTTAAGACCTTCCAAAAATTCCCACTTATAAAACACGTCAAAACATATTTAGTCTAATTACAGTTATTTTTGAATGACTAAAGAGGTTTTTCCACCAAAGAATAATGCAGCTATCACATCACTAGAAGCAAATTTGCAAACAGAAGCCATAAGACATGTTCAAGGATGATGACTGTCAATAACTATCACTATAATGTTTTAATAATTGTTCTAATTCTATAAGAATAGAGAAGTCCATTCCACAGCTATTATAACGACCTAAAGGAATGATATTGTTGGAATGACTTTCAGAATGTTTTTTCAGCAGATGAATGCTAAAAGCATTGACAGCCAATTAGAATCCACCTTTAAAAATCTTGAAAATTTAAAGTGGCAGATGACAGAATTGCAGTGCATGCTTACAATAAACAGAATGTTACTGTCCTTTGGTGTGGATGCTAATGTAGTTATTGTATAGATAACGTCACTGGTGTGAACAGGCCAAACAGAAAAGAGGGTAGAAAATCTTGAAAAACCAAAAAACTTGGACTAATATTATAAGCGGACTACAGCAGAGAAAGGTCACAAGTCAACTAGATGTAAAGCATCATTAATTTAAAGTGTATTAAATAGAATTCCACATTAATCAGAATATAGTCGTCAAAGGCTTGCATTTGAAAATAAGCCTGAACGGAGAGTTAATGTCAGAGTTTAGATGAATATAAATCAGAATGTGAAAGACGATGCAGACAGAAGCAGGGGAGCTAGAAAAAAAACAAACAATGAGGCTTCAATATTTGCCCTTCATCGTTATCAGTGAGGCTGTTTGCTTCTGATCCCATTCGCCATGCTCCTGAGCCGAGACGGCAGCTACCGAGACCAAGAGAGAGAGCAGGCAACAGCAGGGAAATCACACCCAAAAAGCCCCTATTGAACCATCAAGTAACAGGCTTTGTTGAGACAATGCTAGCCGGGGGCTGGTGGAAAGATGGGTGCATTTCAGGCAGCCAATAAACACTGGACTCCCGGATGGCATAGAGGGATGGCAGAACACATCGAAATGGAGAGAGAGCGAGAGGAGGAGAAACGGAAGCAAACTTCTCATTCTCTCACCCTAAACTGTGACTTTAACCCTCGCCTCATAATCATATGAATGGATCCATGGCGCACACTCCCCCACAGAAGCACTAAGCAACACCTATGCACAGTGTAGTAGGCTTAAGAAGCCATTCTCTCCAAAGCCTGCATTTCAGCAATGCTGGAT
>NW_015652416.1:2261114-2266043 GCF_001515625.1 Sinocyclocheilus rhinocerous
AATTTGACCATCATAAGAAATGTCATATCACCACCCATTTTACACATTTTTACATAAACTAATAAAAAACTAATTTTGTGCGAACAGCCTCTAAAGTGAAATAAAAAAAATAGAAATGTTTTTTTGCAGTTCCCACTCGATTTGATATTTTGTTCAAATGCAGTTAAATTCGTACATCAAACATCAAGTAGGTTGTGATACAGGACGTTTATGTACAGAAGCTCACCTGTCAGCACAGCACTTATGCATGAGCTGAGTAAAGATAGACAGACACTGTAGATAGATTTGCACCTGTCATTTGATGCTATAAAACTCAAATCTGAAGGACACTGCATTCATGTTCTGCCAAGCTGGTAAACGTAAGGGCAAAAGAAGGACGTGGCACTTTGATGAAGTTTCATTGTCCCTTTGAACCCCTTTGAAAGCAGGAGAAAGCAGATTTTTTCATACATATTTCTGGGTTTAATCTGACGTTCAGCGCGGTGCCTTTGGTTCCTGGTGGGATTAGATGGAGTTTAAATGTTAGCTCAGTGGGTGTGGGTTCTCTTCTCTTCCTGCCCTTTGATGCCTGCCACCCTCAGTCTGTATGTCAAAAATAGAGAAAAACACACAGATAGAGAGCGAAAGAAGAGAGAAGGACGACTAAGGTGATATGTAATGGCGGCTTTAATGTGCTTAACAAATCCCTTACCATGCTAATTAATAATCAGATGGCTGCTTTTTGAATTTTCACTACAAAGCAATCATTTGAGTGAAAACAGCTTAGCTGAGTAGAGACAGACAGATTCACAGAGAGAGAAAAGAATGAACAGGATGCTGAGTAGACGGGAGGAGGAAGTGGAAATACCATCTTTTATACACATGGCTGCCATAGGGAGACCGTGTCCAAAGGACCTGCTGATACCAGATGAGTTTTTACATTTGTGCACAGTGCTTGAAAAGAAGATGGAATATAGCTTATGGCTTTGCTTTTCTGTCATCATTTACTCACGCTTATGTCATCCCAAACTTGAGACTTCCTTTCTTCCTCGAATCTAGGAGAAGTTAGGACATTTACATTGTTATTTTCCGTATGTGAACATGGATGCTGTCAAGCTGCAAAAAGTACAAAAAAGCACCATAAAAATATCATAAAATGGGTTTTACAGCTCATGCACTATATTACATATATTTATATTTATGTCCCATTTTAGGCAACGTAAGGCTCAGAAAATGATGACAAACTTCATTTAAAAGGATCACCCAAAAGGAAAATCGGTTACACTTTATTTTAAGGTGTCCATGTTACACTGTAATTATACATTTAAGTACTGAGTAATATTAATTAACTACATTTATTTACTAAATGGTTAGGATTAGGGATTGGCTTAGGTTACTTGCATGTAATTATGCATAATGTATATTGTTATTATAATAGTAAATACATGTAACCTGTGTAACAAGGACACCTTAAAATAAAGTGTTACCAGAAAATCTAATCTATTCACAATACTGTATCACGGTTTCCATAAAATATTAAGCAGCACAACTGTTTTCAACATTGATAAGAAATTAGCAGAAATTAGAAAGATTTCTAAGGGTTCATGTGACACTGAAGACCAGAGTAATGATGCTGAAAATTCAGCTTTGCCATCACATGAATAAATTATATTTAAAAAAATAAAACAGAAAATAGTTATTTTAAAATGTAATAATTGTAATAAAGAGATTTAAAAAGAAATGACCAGCCTCAAACTTTTGAAAGGTAGTGCAGCTCCACTCAAGCCTCAGTAACTTAATTTGTTAGATGAGAAACTCTGAAGTCAGAGAATGAACTATAGACTTGATTTCATAGAAACTCTGTCAATAGACATCAATCCGAACACAAAAGTTATTTTTTCTGCTCTTACAGCTTTTGAAAATTAGTTTCTTTCCCCAAGCCTCCATTAGTTGACTTGCAAGGTAACCATCAACCACTCACACCTCTTTCAGTCATTTCTCATGATTTTGTCCTAATGCATAAGCTGCTGACACTATTCAAATAAACCTGTCATGGAAGCCCTTCATCAGCTCCCAGGCATATAATGTCCAGAAAGGTGGTATTTACAGTCAAAACGGTTAAAGAAATGAGAGTGAGAAGGCGGCACTGCCACTTCTAAAAAGAACAATGTTTAAGCAGAACAATAAAGAGCTTTTACATTAATATTAAAAGGGTCTCAAATTAAATTTCCAAAAGTGCATATCTGAACTTCGCAAAGCACCAGGTTTGATGTCAATGATGCCAAATACTCAGCTGAAACATGATGCAATTTTTGAGAACTGAGAGCGATGAAACATTTTCAAATAACTTATTTTTCTGTGAAAGAAAGACATGCAGGTCTGATCTGACATGAGGATGAATAAATGACAGAATTTCCAATTTTCCAACACAAACATCTTTTCAGCTTCTGTGCAGATGAATAGAGCCTGTGACTTCTCTTTCTGCACCTCTGAGCTCATCTCTGGTTCTGCTGGGCTCTCACAGGCTGTCCTTCACACCTGGCCCTCTGCAGCAGCTCTCAACCCACTCACGGCTGACTGGTCTGTACTGGCACACTTGTTCTGTGGCCATGCACACTACATGTGGGCACCCCAGACTACATCTCTAAAACTCAGACAGGTGTGAGTGCTCAGACTGACACAGGGGCCTCTGAGACCCCCCATACACATGGCCAAAATACATGACTACCAAGGCCTTCCGTTCACATACTGTAAATCCAAAATAGTGTGTAAGATTAGAATAACTAATCCAAATCATCATTGCATCAAAAATAGTATTGAAATGTAGTGTCAAACTGCTTCTAGATGACTGCTGGTGTGGGCATCCCTGCATGCTTTATAGAAGCATTTTTCCCACAACCCTTTGCGCAATGGAAGTTTTGACAGTTCTTTTTTAACTTTGAGTTGTGGTAAAGTGACAAGGGGATGTAATAAATAAATAAAGCAATTATTTATAGAGCGCTTTATTGTGTATTGCTGTACACCCAAAGCACTTTACAATCATATGAGGGGGGATCTCCTCAACCACCTCCAGTGTGCAGCATCCAATAAAAGTGATGCCGATGTTGCCACAGCAGACAATAAATGCCTAAATGTTAAAGTCAGCATATGAGGAATCAAATTTTTCTTGATATTTTTGATAGAGCAGCTTGTACTTTGATAAGTATTGTAACTTAAAAAACCCAAAGTATGCTGACAAGCTGAGCTGCAGAAACAACTTATGTAACTTTCCGAAGTGGTAAAAAAAAAACATGTTAAACAATGACACTTATTAATTGATCAGAAACCTGGGCCACCAAGTAAGATAATATGTAATAATGGCACTTTTCAGCATATTTTTGCATACTTAAGGTATAGTAGCATCAGTAGCAACAAACAAACAAACAAAAATAAATAGATCTAATACAGTATGTTGTTCTTTGGCCTTCATTCAAATTAGCCACTGACTAAATCTGGATTTTCCCTGAAAAATTAAATTAAATCAAATCTATTTTCTAAATACATATTACAGATCTTATTGTAAACAATGTATCTGTGTATATTTCATTTTTCAGGGTTTTTTTTTTTTTTTTTGACCTCAATGTTTAACAAAAATGTAATAATTAGACCTTCCAGTGAAAATGATAGATGTCTCTCTGGTCACCTATGCAGGACACATCCAATCATTTAGCCTGCTTAACCTCCACCACTCCAAGCTCACACTAATCAATCAACAACCAATGCATAGAACCAAGTCACCACCCTACTTTGTTACATTTAGATGTACGCCACAATACAGAAGAAAAGACTTGTCACTAATTTACATGGCTTTGTTGTTCAGAGTTTGTTGTTGTTATGTCTTGAATTTGGAGTCCAAATCAACTCTCAAGTAAATTCTTGTGTTCTGAGCTTCCATCTCTGCTATACGTCAAGGTAGAATCATCAGAGGTACTGATGGATAGACCAAAATCAGATCCCAGTGAACACGAACTCTATGCATTGCTTCAGAATACTAAAAAAGGATGAAGGAACCCTTGTCTTTGACAGGGAATCAAATGGACATTTTTTATTCTGTCTGTTCCCATCCGTCTCCCTCTCTATGCCCACCCTCCACAGCCCTTTATTTTTATCTCCACCGATGCGCTTGTGGCAATGTGACTTTGTCTTATTTCACGTCCAAAGATCGCCATTGCAACACTATTGCCGACAGCTAAATAGTCAAAAGTGATCCAAACAAAAGATGAAATGTAAAGAGAAAGAAAAAGTCTTTGAAGTACACTATTCATTCATGGGCCGTGGCGGTATAGCAGACCAAAGCCTATCTGTAGTGCGGGACCTGACTGAGCAATGAATTGTGGGTTAAAAACTCATCATCCTCAAGGTTGGCAATGTGAGTTCCTCAAGTACTTGTACTGGGCCCTATATAATTCTCATAGGAGGCTTGTATGAATGTACGACCAGATACCTGACCAGCTCTCACCTATCCATGTTACCATGCAGGTCCATTAATGACTCCACCATGGGCAGCCCTGGAGGCTTGTGGCACTGCTGCGCTGGCTTTATTGACTGTTCTGACATGTGGAGGTCTCATGAGAGGTTCTGGGGAGAGCAGTGAGTCACACAGCTGCAGGGCCAATGTGACAGGCCTGACAGACACATACTCTCCACGCAGAAAGAGAAACCATGCATTCGGTCTAGGAGATTGGCCCACGGTTGCATTCAGCCACCATGTCTCTGTAAATCTATGCAATATGTCTTGGGGAGACTGGCGGTGCCATCCCGCAAGCAACTTAGTGGTAAATGCAATTTATTGCATTAGGAATTTATAGGCTCCTGTCACACCTGTTCCCTCCCTCCCATCGCTTCCTGTCAGCTAAAAGAAAAATAAGGATTATTATACTATACAATTCATTTTATTTATATATATATATA
>NW_015652416.1:2266337-2296980 GCF_001515625.1 Sinocyclocheilus rhinocerous
TATTTATTTATATATATATATATATATATCACTGAGCATGTTTACATGAACATTCTTAATCGGCATTAGGTCATAAACAGCTTAAGAATAAACTGAACGACAAAGCTAGGTTTTTGCCCATTATCCCAATTTCGCCCGTCATGTAAACGCCTTAAAGGGATATCTAACCAAAAAATGAAAATTCTGTCACCATTTACCCACCCTCAGCGAGTTTCTTTTTTCTGTTGAGCACAAAAGAAGATATTTTGAAGAATGTGGGTAACCAAGCAGTTGATGGTAGCCACTGACTTCTATAGTATGGAAAAAAAATACTATAGAAGTCAATGGCTACCGTCAACTGGTTACCAACATTCCTCGAAATATCTTCTTTTGTGTTCAACAGAAGAAAAGAAACTTGTACAGTTTTGGAACAAATGGAGGGTGAGTAAATGACGAAAATTTTCATTTTTTGGTGAACCATTTCTTTAACTTGCGTTCTTTCAGCTTATTGAAGTGTGCATGTGTGATATGTAACAGGAAAGCAATCTTACTGCGGATTTAAGTGCATCCAACCAGAGTGAGTGTTTGTAAGGGACAAGGAAATATACTGTACACTGCGACTCTTTCTTGACCCAAGAAATGATAAAAATGTGTTTTCATCTTGCGTAGCTGAAGGAGAATTGGTAAAATTGTAGAAACTGCAAACATGCAAAGAGAATATGAGTTTGTACATTTCCTGCAAACATTTTAGAATACTCTGAATAACTCACATAAAAAATATAATACTCTGAGTAGAATGCATGGATGCTTCTGTTTTGATGCCACCAAATGAAAAAAAAAAAATGCTCACTGTTTTCATGATGAAACACTGAATTATTAAATTATTAAAAACAGATTAATTCAGAAACTATTGTTTTGCTTTCAGATGTGTAACCATTTATTCTGCATAAACAGACAAAGTAACTGGTTATATTGTGTCTAAAATGTAAGTTACTCAATTATTTAAGTCTAATATGTCTGCGCGTCACCACATATGACTAATTTGGGATATTTCCCAACCATTAACTCAAACCACTGGTTAAAAACATGTTGAGAGAAATTAGTTCAACAGTGCTTTCAGGGAAATACATCTACAAATGGATTGATTGTAGTAGTGTTCTTCTTATAGCTTTATAGCTGCTTATAGTTGAAAGTCCGTCAAAAATAACATCCAAAAATATAATTTTTATATGTTAAATGTGTTGGTGCTTTTTTTGAAATTTATTTGACAATAGGAAAATACTAACGATAAAAGCAGAAAGGCACTATATTGTTAAAATTACTTTCAAGAACATTTTTATCTAACTTATAAACAATGAAAAATTGACAGCCAATCAGAATCCATCTGACTTTAAAGAATTCAAGCATTTAAAGCAACAGACGACAAAACTGCAGCATTTGCTTATAATAAACAGAACGTTATCTTGCATTGGTGTGGACGCTAATATAATTATTATCATAGTTATTGTTCTTGGTGTAAATGGGCCTGAAGGGATATAATTCTATTTAAAACAATAGTATTTTATGGATGTAAAAGGTGTTCTCTATATGACAGGCTATTTGAGGAAACACTCGGAGGAAAAACTCCAAAGACAAATATTTTTTCTTTAGAATAACACACACCAATGAACAGTTCACTATAAGTCCAGGTATATGTACGGAGTAAACGGGGTCAATTTGGATTCCATGTTGACTTCAAGGTCATGTCATCTGTTTTTAATCAGCGCACTCTTCAAGCAGTACTCACTAGTACATGAGACCAACCTTAATGGAGTGCGTTTAGCTGATCAGCCCAATGAGTTTGGTACACAAGTCTGCCTGTGGGCTTCCCTGGGGCCTTTGACTGTCGACTTCATTTAGCCTGTTCCGTTTCCCACGCTGGGAGAAATACACAGTCTCTGGCCTATTGAAGCGGAATGGAACCACAAGAAACCACCTTCAGGAGGCTGATTTACCTGGGGCCGTTTCCACGGCAACGCACCCCAGGGAGGTCTCGGAGACAAGAGCGAAGATACCCGAGCCCCACCCCAACTCAGTTTTATTCAAGGAAAAAGACGACATTTCATGCAACATATACAGGAGATGGTGTTTTTCTAGCATGCGGAGGAGGCACGGAGACATACCCTGGATTGTTTTTCCATGCTGATGCACATCCGCTAACCTTTTCAGCAAAGATAGTTCATCCCCGTCACTCGTCTTCACTCACACACAAGCGCCCTGCAAAGGCCGGGCAGAAGCCTGAGAGAGAAAACACACAGTAATTGCCGTCACACAGTGGCTAGATGTGTTAGCCTGCAGTCCTACACATGTACAACCGCCTCAAAGACTGCCGCTTTAAACGGCAAAGGCGGGATGGGTTCAGCCCGTGTCTCGTTTTGTTTGCGTTTTACCTGCTGAGCTGCGGCTTAATGAGAGTGTGTTCATTAAAGGAAGTCTTCATTAGAATTGCTTTTATGTTTTGGCTGCGAAACTTACAGTGCCGCCCGCTTGTCAACGGGCAGAGGTTCATCTACAAATACGCCGTTTGTAGTCGTTTAGGCTTAGAAAGAGCAATAACCTGTGCGCGTCAAAGGATTCGGGGGATAATAGCTTTGTGACAAGGCAGGCTGTGGGTATGCGCGTCCCATCTGCATGTCTAGCGCCCCACCTGCCCTGTCCTTCTGTCCATCTGCGCAAATGCTCGCACACAATCCCATGCTGCCAGAGACAACATACAATGATTAATAAACACAAACACATACAAGCCACACCTCTGACAATGAGTATTGTAACAAGTGAAATTTTGAAGCTCAAAGTGATGCTCTTAATACCGATCACACATTGGCATGAGAGTTTGCACAAGACCAGGGCAAGTTGTCAATTTCTGTATGCACTGAAGTAAAAAAAAACTGTGTAGAAACAATTGTCACGTAACACATGAAATGGCAAGTAGCACATTGAATTAAATGTACAAATTTAAAGTAGAAAGTTATATTTGTAAGTAATATTTGTTTTATTTACAACAGCGAATAATAATTTTTACAGTGTAGACACATGCCTTAAAGTCTTGGCTACGAAAAAGGCTAGGAAAAAAATGTGCAGCATATTTAAATTATTGACCTTTTGTGACATTGAGCATATGAAGGCACTGGAGCATTTAATTAGTGACTTAGAAATATATAAATAATTATAATAATAATTTTAAAAAAGCTCATAAAGAAAGTCCATACATTTTTATTCATTCCATATCAGCTGTATAGGCAATATTCATGGCAAACTAAAAAAAAATAAATAAATAATAATAATTTTATAACAACGCTTCTTGAATTGTACATAGTCATTTAACAATATTTAATCAGTGACTTAGAAATATATAAATAGCAATAACAAGGAGCATTTAGTGACTTAGAAATATATAAATAATTATAATAATAATTTTAAAAAAGCTCATAAAGAAAGTCCATACATTTTTATTCATTCCATATCAGCTGTATAGGCAATATTCATGGCAAACTAAAAAAAATAAATAAATAATAATAATTTTAATAACAACGCTTCTTGAATTGTACATAGTCATTTAACAATATTTAATCAGTGACTTAGAAATATATAAATAGCAATAACAAAAAGCTCGTTTCGTTTGTTTGTTTCATTCATTCATTCAATTCATTCATTCATTCATTCATTCATTCATTCATTCCATATCAGCATCAAAGGCTATATTCATGGCAAACTAAAAAAATATATTTAAAATAGTTTTAATAACAATACTCCTTGAATTGTATATGGTAATTTAACAATATTATTTTTTACAAATAAACAAAATAAAATAATAAATAAAAATAAATATACGCAAATCTTTTAAACTTATACTTGGTTTAAAAAACTAAAAAATCTAATATTTTCCCCGGTAAGACATATTTAAAAATGTCAACTAATGTATTGTAATTATAGCAGGACACTTATATCTTCTATGTTTACATTAGATAATGCATTGGGTATCATTAACCAACAATTAACAATTTACCACACGTTTACAGTATTTATTAATCTTACTGTTGACGTTAATTTTTGTTAAAATTTAAGTCATGTTAAAGTTTATTTATACAAATTGCTAAAACATGTATGCATTTTAAAATGTTTTAGTATATATAACAAACCAAGATTATTAAATACTGAAAATGTAATTTCTTCATGATACCTGATGTTAACAAAAGTTTGTACCCATATTTATTATTATTTCCAGGTTTAAATTGGATTTTGCATCCCATATGGTGCTTTCAGACTTTTGGACCCCTCTATATATTTTCTGTTTTTCCCTCTGCCTCTATTTTTATGTCAGATGGAATGAAAAAGGCAAGTGTTCTGCTCCACAGATAAATCACAGATTGTGGCACTTGGTGCTACTTCCTGTTGCCATGACTGCTCGGAGATCTACCATTTTAAAGGCATTTTTTGCCACCTCAATGTGATGTTTAAAGAAAAGGGAAAAAAAAGCCCCAAAAGCTTTTCAAAGAGTCTTATTTATTAAGAAAATCTGATCTTTAATCCAACTGGAAATGGCAATTTTACACTTTCTCACAAAGACAGGGAGGTCACAGAATAAATATAGTCTCTGAATTTGATGGCTTATTCCTTTTAAATGCCCAGAGAATTTGTGATTTAGTGGTGAATGTAATGTTTCGTAATTGCATGGTTTCATTTCGGAAGTCACAGGTGAGAATAAATGAGGATAAAGACGTGTGCTTGAAAAGAGGAAAAATATGGTCTTTTAAGCAGTCGTTTAAAAAAAACTAGCAAAAGGTAGTTCTGAAAAAATCTGAAACGAGGACAGAGGAAGTACACACAGTGGGAAAAAGTTGCGTTAACGCCTCTATAATTGACTGAGTTCAAAAGCCTCGCTTCTTAATCAAAAACCAAAGCGAATTAGCGTCTGTCATTGCCGCTGCAAAAGTCTGGAGCATACAGGTTGAATACTGCTAAATTAATTACAAGTTCCTAACTAGGTTCTGACTGTCACTTTTTTGGGTTTTGATGTGAATTCTTTCTAAAATGAAAATATGACATGCATAGGAAAGTTCTCAAACACATTAGACAATAATGATCTCATCTGTATTACTTCCAAGTGCAACAAAAGGAGCCTTTCCAACTTTCAGCACAATGAACAAAGATGCCAGTGTTTGGTTTAGAGCAATTTTTGCCAAGAGCTGCACTCCACGTTGAACGGTACACTTAATAAAGAGCATGTACGGTTTGTATTTTAAATAAAATTTTATAAATTCCCCATATCGTCTCGCTGTAGTGGAGTAATTTCTAACACCAACAAGTTCTCATTGTTCATCTACAGCACAGAGGTGAAAGACACTCTCTCTGTAGGGCAACAAAGGTGCATACATTTATCATGAGCGCTCTGTGTATCTATCACTGCAGTACTCTCACAATGCAACGCCGGCAACAAGGTCTCTGCAGATTCATAAGCGTGAAAAATGGATGAATAAATGCATGAATAAACAGTATGGAGAGGAAACATATTCATGAGATAAAACATTTATATTTGCATTCACAACGAAGTGGGTATTGCAGTTTTCCTTCCTGTAAATATTAAATAAAAGACATACTGATAGAGATGAATTAAATACATTTCCACGGGCACTGAGCCTCGGGTTCAAACCAATCTGACTTGTTATTGTCACATCTGATCTCACTTGAGTCCAATTTGAATCAATATCCTCCCTGTGCAAATTAAGAAATGTGTCATCAAATTTGAAATAAACATTAGCAAGCATTAGCATTAGCAAGCAAGTTTTCATTAGCAAGCATTTCTTTGACTAACAGTAAATACAACAAACCTATTAAAAAAAAAGAATCACACATTTAAATGATTAAAGTAATTGCTTAATATTTAATTTGCTTTTCAACTTTATCAATAATAGCCTTCCCTGAAAGAATTCTTAGGGGAAAAAAATTAAGAAATTAATTCACTTTTATTTCAGCAGTGAATATTTCACAAAAAGGGTCTAACTACCTAAAATCAAAACATAAATCAAAAATAATTTAAAAATGAAGGTATAAGGAATATCACAGACACTTGGTATTTGACTTGAGTAAGCTGGCAAACCCTTAGCAACAAATCAGAACATCCTAGCAACTGCAAACACCCAGACAACCACTTAAAGCACCTTAGCATAGTAGAGTTTTGCACATTCATCAGAAGGACAGATATAATGATAGATAGACAGAATGATAGACAGATGGAGGGAAGGTAACACAGATACAAGGACAGGTGGAATGACAGATAGAAAGTCAGACAGACAGACAGACAGAACGTCAGACGGATGGATGGATGGACGGACAGACAGACAGATCGATAAACATCAGACAGAGAGATGATGAATGGATAGACAAAGACGGATGAACAGATATAACGTCATTATATAATTTTAAAAAAAAGGATCTATCAGCTAACAAGCCCTAAATACACCCGTGTTGTCAGACAGCTCTCAGGCTGGAGCCTCGCAATCATGTTTACTCAGAGCTGGAGCTCCGGCTCTCAGAGCCCCACATAAGCAGATGCTTTTACAGGCTTCTGGCACATTGAGCTGTGTGAAAAGTCACTTATTTCCTGTCTCTTTGATCACTGCATATAACAGGCTGGAAAAAAACAACCCCTCAAGTTCATCACGCTGCAAATAAATACAACAGAAAGGTGGATCGCTCTGAGGAGCTCGGAGTAAACGGAAATTTTAACGGCTGATTTTCACAGCTCGCAGCTGCTTTGAAGTTGCTTAGCTACAACAAAAGGCTAAAGAAGTTAAAGACAGCGCTTGGGTTTTAAATTTTTCCGCCATTCGACAAGTATTTGCTCTTATTTACCTGTCACAACCACCTTTGTTCTGCTTTAAATACTAGTCCGTTCTTACTGGGAAGTTCAGATAAGCGACCCCGCATTATGCCGTAAAGTCAGCACCTTGTAGGAAATACGTCGAACATCCTGCGTACGAATCATTCTCTGGCTCTTAAAATGCCAAACCACTCCTGTCCCCTTGGTGCCTGAGAGTCTTTAGGTCCCTTAAGATCCCGCTTGACTGGATTCATTAATGCAGGAGGAAGTCTCTCTCTGTCATCTCTCTCAGTGCACAATGCTCTGCGAGGCGGCTGATAAGTCCAGCTCTGCTCGTCTCTGGAGCTCTGCAGGGAGCTAAAGATCCTTCAGCAGGCTATGACTTCCATTCCTCAAGAGGTAATGTTGAAACTTTATGCAGTGGCAGCATATACGCATAAGCAAAAGCGCTTTAATGATTCCCTGGTCAAAGAACCAACGGTTTTGAACGTGTTCTCGAGAGGGAGAACATTTCATTATCAGCTGAGAGTGTCAAGTGATTGCTAACAAAATGGTTGCACCAAACTAGTTTTCTGGGGGGGTGCGTAAAGCACAAACCTGATCAAAAGGCTGGCAAGTGCTTGTCTAGCTGTTGGACCAATATATCCATACTGTTTTCCGTCACTGCCAAAAGTCTATTTACTGACCATATGATGCATATAGCGCTATATACAGATATAAATATATACATAAAAAACAGCAGATGTGTGTATAGACTCTAATATCATCATTTCTGACCAAAATAAGAATAAGGCGTAATAATAATAATAATAATTAGCAGCACCCATATATGGATCAAAGCCTTTCATCAAAGTTGTCCTAAAACCTTTCTTGTCTTAGGGCAACTTTGATTAACCTTTTGATTGACTACTGTATGTATGTGTGTGTGTGTATATATATATATATATATATATATATGGTGCTATTATTATTATTATTATTATTATATACATACACACACACACACACATACACACAGCCAAAAACAATAGGCATGTAACGCTATCAAAATCTCACGATACGATATTGCGATATGAAGTCCACAATACGATATTTATTGAGATATTTAAAAAGAAAAAAAAAAGACAAATGAAGAATTGGGAAAAAATTAAAAATGTTTACATTTTAAAGTTAAATTATTCTATCTAGTGCACTTTGAGAGTTAAAAATTAAGAGCTCCAACCCATGTTTCTTAACTAAGAAAAATTTAATCAGAAAAAAAATCAGTGAATTGACTTGTACTCAACCCTCTTTTTATTGGTGGTATACTGTTCACAGTCTAAATTACATTCACACTGGTGTTTAAGGAAGGCCAACAAATTAGAATATAATAATAATAATAACAACAACAATGACAGTAGTAGCAATATGTTGTAAAACTGTAAAATAAATGAAAATTAATATTTCATAGGTATATTATTTTTGCTTTACACTACAGTTGGGAAATTACAATACCTATTTCCTAATTTCTACACTTGAAAGAGATATTTTGAATTTGGACTAATAATGGTAATTTTAGATTACCTTTCGGATGTATTTAATTATAAAAACCTTTATAATCTATAATAACATTAAACTTATTTCATATGTTCTCTAAACTTTCTTGGATATTTTCTCTAAACCTTCTTGGATATTAAGACAGGCACCTGCAATTCTGGTCAAATTAAAGATACTTTGCACGTTATAATGTAAGCATCATTCATGACCCCTTATGTTTAATAAAAAAAAAAAAGGATTGATTAGTGAAATGAAAGAATGATTTAATAAAAAATCTGAATGATTATTAATTGTCTCTAATTGGTCTGTTTAGCTAAGTCCTCAAAACACTTCTTATTTAGTGGTACAGTATTGCATGATTTGTAGATTATATTTAATAGTTTACACTTTGCATAAACGTTTGCAATTAGTTTTTAAAAGGTAACATTACATTCTCTACACCGCTTACATTTCTTTTCAGGAGCATTTGTGCTCCTACTTAAAAAAAAAATTAGGAACACCTTCTGATGAATGAAATTAACTTTCCTACAACTGATAAAAATGATTTTGTGGTGAAGTAAATAATACAGAAAAACAAAAGTAGTTTCTACATTAAACAATTTAGTTCAGGCAAGAATTTAAGAGTACATTCAATACGAGTACTCAATTTAAGCTCGTAAAATTTAAAGTTTGAACTTATAGTTATTATAATTATCATCATTAATTAATTAAAATTATTACAATTAATTAACACTTTTACTAAGCAAAAAAATGATCAAACATTTTAATGCTGTATTTTTGAACTGTCTATACACCAAAGAATAGGCCTACTGAAAAATGCATTGCAGTTCAAACAAAAATGTTAAACAGCACAAATGTTTTCAAAATGTATAATAAATGTTTAGTTTAATAGAATAAACATCGAGTTATTACAATGAATTCTGAGCATATGAATATATTGAGCATATTAGAATGAATTCTGTAGGATCATGTGATACTGAAGACTGAAGTAATGGCGGCTGGAAATTCAACATTTCGTCACAGGAAAAAAAAATTACATGTAAAATAATATTAACAAAGAAAACAATTATTTTACAGTTTTTCTCAGTCGCTTTTCTGCGTTTCTCGAATCAGAAATGAAATGATCAAAACTATTTGTTCCACCTCCACATCATCTAGTCACTTACGCACATCATAGTTTCTCATTCTTTTGAACAAGTTGTGATTGTTTTGGTACATTCATGCAATTGATTATGCATATTTGTCTGCGGTTTCCTACATTATCAGTTGCTAATGTCATGTTGCTCAAAATGTATTATATATAGTTCTCTGTGCAATAGTCTTACCCCTCAAAACATCTAGTCATTAGCTCATCGTATAAGTCATTAAACGCAAAATGGTTGATCTAGTTGTCATAAACTGTCAAGCATATTTTCTACACATTCCTTTTAGACTTTTTGTAAATTTGCCATGAATTGTGAAAGTGAATTTTGACTTTCACTAATGAAGAGGACTGTAGTAGATCAACCAATGATAAAGCAGTTCTCAGAAATAGCTCAAAGGTGCATCTCATGAACCTTCAATTGGAAAGCATATATAGAAAGAGGACAACACAAGAGTTACAAATTCAATGGACTGTAATTGTAATTGAATTTTTTTCTTTTCTATATCACAATAACGTTGTAATGTCTTTTTTGTTGTTGTTGTTGTTTGTTTTTTTGGTTGCAGACCACTAGTAAAAGTGTAACTGTGAATCCTATCCAGTCTCTTTCAATCAATATCCCACATACAGCAATGTATGAATTTGTACTTTTGAAAATGGATATATGGCATACATAAGAAGTGCAGCCTTCTGCACTTTCAATACAGTAACTGTTATCCAAACTGTTGCCATAGTTTACATCAGGAAAAACTGCAAATTACAATAATATTTACAATCTTTTACTGTATTTTTGATCAAAGAAACGCAGCCTTAGTGAGCACAAGAGGCTTCTATCGAAAAAAATAATAATCTTCCCGATCGACCCTAAACTTTGAATGATGTTTGGGTGTATAATTAACTACTTGAAAATATATTTCCAATCAACCAACCCTTAAATGGCACATAAATAACAACAAAAACTGTGGTTGGTCTCTCAACATGCCAATCAGACTGGCTTTTTCTCTCTAAGTGAGTGATTCTTGACCAGAATGAGCTTCACTGCAGTTCCGACCTTATGCCACTGCTATGTGAGCCTAGCTGGGGAAAAAAAATGGCACCTTGCTGGTTAAGCTACTTTAAAAAGACACCAAACAATGGCAACCCATGCAGGAAACCAGCATCCAAAACATATGCCGGTGACCACTTAAGCTGGTGTTTTCAGCAGGGAAAATGCACATCTGCTGCACGAAGAGACTCAAAGCTGCCATGTCATCTTATTTAGCGTCTTACTTCTTGCTCGCATTCATGTTTTCCAGGGACGGTTTCTACAGTGTCCTCTTATATGTCTACTTACTGTCTTTATGTGGATTTGTCCCTGAATTTCTTGACAGGAAAAAGGATACTCGTTTTGAGTCTCGGGAGGCAACGTCAAGCAAAATTGCAAACAACTTTTAGAGTTCCGCCATAACACCAGCTGTAACACCTCAGTCTGATCTCCTATTAGACTGTCAGCAGCTTGCGCAGCCCGACAGACCAAACGGAGACGAGTGGGACAGCTGTAGCAGCAGCCTAGCCGTTTAACACCTAGCTTTAGCGCTACACAGCACTGCCTTTTGAATGCAGCAGCCAAGACTGTATACGGTAGGAGGAGGCGGTGACTCACAGGAATCACCGAGAACCTGTCGGGAATAGTTAAACATGACGCTCCACGCAAATAAGCACCGTTTGTATTTCTCTAAATATTTCCCCGGCTCTTGGGAGGAGAGAGCCGCAGGGAAGTTTTCCTCCTACTAAAGATGTTGACCTTTACAAATAGAGTTGTGACTCTCAGCCAAGGCTGGCCTCCCTCGTACTCGACTGTTTCTTTGCAGCAAGATTCTTTCATTTCCATTTCAAATCATACCATTTCTTTTCTTTTTTTCATACAGTCGCCCACAGCACTGCTTTGTGCTTTAATGTGAATTAGCAGTTTGTACTGGAGATGGGCAGAATTATAGTGGTGGGCTGATGCTTTTATTTGGACTTTCTGAATGAGCACGTAAAACTTGAAGTCATACACAAGACAGGTATGGAAAGAAGAGCTATAAATGGCTATAAGTCAGAGCATTCGGAGTGCTCTGACATACTGAGTGGTGATTCTCATGGGAGCACCAGGTGTGAGTTCAGTCTCAGTGATAAAAAATAAACATAAATTGGTAACACTTTATTATATAGGGAGCAATTCTCACTTTTAACTAGTTGCTATTTGCATATTATTATTAACATATTGACTGTTTATTAGTACTTATAAAGCACATATTCTGCAAGACCATATTGTACATCCCTAATCCTACCCAATATACCTTAACAACTACCTTACTAACTATTAATAAGCAGCAAATTAGGAGTTTATTGAGGCAAAAGTCAGTTAATGGTTTGTTAAAAGCAAGAATTGGACTTTAAAATAAAGTGTGACACATGAATCAAACAGAAATGATTAAAACAGAAATATTCAAAATATTATACAGAATAAATTGATAACACTTTATTATATAGGGAGCAATTCTTTTAACTAGTTGCTATTTGCATATTATTGTTAACATATTGACTGTTTATTAGTACTTATAAAGCACATATTCTGCAAGACCATATTGTACATCCCTAATCCTACCCAATATACCTTAACAACTACCTTACTAACTATTAATAAGCAGCAAATTAGGAGTTTATTGAGGCAAAAGTCAGTTAATGGTTTGTTAAAAGCAAGAATTGGACTTTAAAATAAAGTGTGACACATGAATCAAACAGAAATGATTAAAACAGAAATATTCAAAATATTATACAGAGCATATAATACTATATTTTAATTAAATAAATACAGTTACTTATTTGTAATAAAAATGAACAAAATACTGTATACACAAATACACACCATTTATCATAAATATATTAGAAAATAAATATGCAAAATGTTATGTAGAGAATAAGAATAGCACTATATAATATATTAAGTACATAAGATAAAATTATTCTTTTAATATCATTAACAAAATATTCAATATGTATATACATATATGTGTGTATTATTTTTTTGTGTACATGTAATCTGGATTACGTAGTCAGATTCCAAAAATTACACTTGTAATTAGATTAAATTACATTTTTAAATACTCGTAATCAGATTAGTTATTGATTACATTACATATTATTCACACAATAGCAATAAATGATCAAATTCTCCCTAATTCTTTTCCATCTTTTAAATTTTCCTTTCTAAAATAGCCTACCGCATATATAGGCCTACACATTTAGAAAGTCCTCCAGTTTTGTGGACATTCACACGAAAACCAGTCACTTGTGAGGTGGCTATAATTACACAGAAAACTGAGAGGCCTCACAGCATTTGACCACTGGCTATACAAAAATGATTTCAGCTTTAAGTAGTGTTTTCTCAGCATTTCAACATCGCATCAACTACTGATAAACACATTAATTTTTATTTGAATTATCACTCAGTTGGTTATTTCAGCATGTATTACTATGTCTCTTTTTTATCTTTCGAACACTTTAAAATGCACAAACTTACGTTATTTCTCATTTACATGTAATGCAGGGATTCCCAAACGTTTTTGTCTGCCAAACCTCTTTCACCTAATATATTAACTTGAACTACCCCTGATCCTTTAAGGTAAAAAATTTATAATTAAGTAGCACATTTGCATGTTCACATTAGTTAATGGTCACATGATATGCAGGTAAACAAATACAATTTCATCTTTTTTAGAAAGCATTTTATTTAATTATTATTTTTAAATTGATTTATTTTAATTTTACATTTTTATGATGTAATAAATTATCAGCTTTTCATTAAACTCCCTGCAGTTCCTTCACGAAGACCAGTTTGGGAAACTTTGACGTAATGTAAAGTTTAATGCACTTCATTTCATTAATAACAACTAATAGAATATATTTTCTTTTCCTTTGTATTTTTTATATCAATGTGGTACAAGATTATCCTGTTTAAATCAATGTGATAACCAAGTTAGGTCAAAAGAAATCTAAAAGTAATTAAAAAGTAGTCAATTTCACACATTCATTGTTCTGTAGTTTACACGGAGACGATAACTGTATAGTTTTCAGAAACTTGCACTTTTTAGTATTTGTGTAAATTAACAGCCAAAACGTCTAAAGTTTTTCATTTTTTATTTGAAAAAGGTGTTGTTTAAATGTCCTCCTTAATCTCAAGTCTCCCTGTTATCCCCATTTAATTTAATTGTCATCTAGGACAAATAGAGTATATAGAGCACATTAAAACCTCATTTGTGAATTTCCTTGCACTGGATACACCTGCAAACACAAATACACACTTCATGTGTAAACAAGCTCATACTCTCACATACAGGCACTTATTAAGATCTCCTCCTCTACCTGCAGAGAAACACCCTTTGTGTGTCATACTCAATGGATATCTTTTCGCTCGCTCTCTCACACGCACACACAGAGTCGGTTGGCTCAGCGGGGGAACCTCATGCTGTGTGCTAAGGGACACGGGTGTTGTATTATACCAGGGGTGACAAATGAAAGCTGGCATACTAAGAGAAACGGCAGCTTATTTGGTATGCTAATGTGAGAGGGAGAAAGAAAACACAGGAGGCTGGCGTGGAGCCCACGCAAGAGAGATCAATTCGCTCCAATTGGCTCCAGCCATCCTTGGTTTTCTCCAGACTCTCCCACTGGGAGAACTGCGGCATCCACCTGGGACTCCATCTCTCTTTACAGCACCTATTCTTCAAGTTGGTTTTAAATCCCAGATGGCAGCGCGCAACACTAAGCAACTTTCGCAAAAGCGCAATGGTAGCTGCTAGCGCTGTTGTGCAACAGTCCACCAATCTTCCAGAAATGTACTGTTTTTACATGACTGCCTAAATAATTGCAAGCTTTTTTATGCATTTTTAATAGACACAATAATCAGAAACAGTCCTGTCGGCCTTGGCATGCGATACAGATGCCCATTAATTAATCCAAGAGCAAAGAAATCCGTGAAGTGAGCCTCTCAGTATAATGTATGGCAGATGCAAGAATGCCCCAAACCAAAAACATATTGAGAGACATTCACAAGAAAGTCTTTGGAAAAGTAAACTGCTGCATGGAGTTTTTAAGGCTCGTCTAGAAGAATCAAGTTGCGAAAGCCCTGGGCAGTTTTAACATACAGCTCAATAGCTGTCTTAGATAATCCCTGGATTCTCAACCGATCAATAGCAAAAATAAAAGAATTATATTTTAATTAATAGTGCTTGCTAAAGCAAGCATCGCTATTACCCAACACTTTGGGTGTTGGGGATTTGAACGAACTCCTAATCCTAAGTATATTAAACTTTAGAGCGTAACTCATCCCGGATTGCTCATGCAACGGATATGAATGATACCTCAATGTCGTGTGCCATTACTTTTTAGAATTATTTTTACTTGGAAAACCATAAAACAAGCCTAAAAACCTCTAGACTTGAGGTGCAGTCACATTTGCCACCACTCCGCAAGCGAAATCCAGTCATTCCAACAGGAATCTGCACAGTCGAGTTAGGGCAAAAAAGTGTGCCACGCAGATTTCGCTCATGTTCAAGTTGATCGTGTGAACTCTCTGCTTGACCAACAGAAAGGTTTGAAAGTGACTTCTGTTTGAGCAGTGCTTCATACAATCAATACTATTGGCAATGGACGGTCTTAAATGTGGCATGAAATTTTGATAATGTGATCACACCTTTATACTAAAAGGTACACCTTTGTACCTTATTTACAACAAATTGTTAACTTAAAGGTACATATTAGTACCTAAATGGTACCTTTTGAAAGGGTACCACCCCAGTGACAGCTTTGGTACCTTTTTTTCTGAGTGTGTATGGAGACTTTTTGACTTGGGATAGAACGTAACCACCTAAAACCAGCCATAACACTTAGCAAACAACATATAGCAATGCCCTAGCAACCACCCACAACATGCACTACACTACAGACAATACAAAATTATTGTTTATTATCTGCAAGTGTGAATTAGTTTGTTTTTTTAACTGCTATCATTGTGCTTTATTCGCTTTGACAATCATCTTCTGTTAACAATTAAGCAACATTCATAGGCAAAACATTTTCTTTCACCAGCCTATAATCTAGTCATGAGAAGGTGATGAAACAAGATGTTCAAAAGCAGACAATGCAAGCACGATTATTCATCTCTGTCCTTGAGACCGTTTACATCTTCACAAGGTTTGTCACTTTGCGATGTAGCTGGTGTGTATTTGAGCACAAAAGCAGCCTTTTAACATTAAAAAGCCACACATGCCACTGTGACTGCAGTGAACTGAATGAAATGATTGTACAAACAAGTTTCAGGAAAAAGTTCTGAAGTAGACGGTATTTGCATGTAGTGAGACAAGAAAACTCTTTATAGCAATTTCCTGTAATATTGTACAAAATAGGGCCTATATATATATATATATATATATATATATATTCATATATATATTCATATACAGGTGCATCTCAATAAATTAGAATGTCGTGGAAAAGTTCATTTATTTCAGTAATTCAACTCAAATTGTGAAACTTGTGTATTAAATAAATTCAATGCACACAGACTGAAGTAGAGAGAAACCTGGGCTTCCATACCACCTTAGTAGTGCCACAAACTGATCACCTCCATGCCACGCTGAATTGAGGCAGTAATTAAAGCAAAAGGAGCCCCTATCAAGTATTGAGTACATGTACAGTAAATGAACATACTTTCCAGAAAGTCAACAATTCACTAAAAATGTTTTTTTTTATTGGTCTTATGAAGTATTCTAATTTGTTGAGATAGTGAATTGGTGGGTTTTTGTTAAATGTGAGCCAAAATCATCACAATTAAAAGAACCAAAGACTTAAACTACTTCAGTCTGTGTGCATTGAATTTATTTAATACACGAGTTTCACAATTTGAGTTGAATTACTGAAATAAATTAACTTAATTGAGATGCACCTTTATATAATATATTTAATATTTTGATAAATAAAGAGAAAGTTAAAATGTTGACAACTACCTACTTTTCATGCCAAGTCAATTTTAGGTAATATAATAGTTTTCGTAATCCAAAAAAACTGGACTCCAAAGTGTACCAAACAGCTCGTATGGATTTCAGAAGCCCATGCCAACTTCTCGTGGGCCAATGGCTCATGCACCTCCTCACAGCAGGCCAAGCACCCCTATAAACGATACACAATCATGTTAAAGCCTATTAGACATGCATTAGTTACTCGCTCACACACACACACACACACACACACACACCGTACTCTGTCTAAAGGAGGGGTGTAACACACACCTGAGGAGAGATTGTTGGGGCTAACGGCAAGATCCACTCGATGACAATGTCAATACAAAGCAATTTAAGGGCGCATGAGAAATCGACCCCCCAGATAACAGGCAATTTCTCTGCTCCGATGACTCCCGTGGACAGCCAAATAACCACAAAAACGAGAAGAGAAAGAGGGAGTCTACTGCTGAGAAGCTGTGATTTGGATCACGTTGCACTGGTTACTATTGCACATTCACTAGTGGCTTCTCCATCCCCCTTCTCACTCTCTTTGTCTGTCTAGTTCTCTTTTATTTTCTGTCCATCTCTGCCTTAATCACATTCACACACACACTCACATATGCAGCTCACCACTCCACTTAAGCCTTAAAACAGTAGCTTAAAACAAGATGGAAAAGTGTAAAACTTAACTTGAGGATTTGAGATTTGGTGTCGAGTTCATTGAAAAAAGTTTGCCAAAGTTTTGGATGCTCATAATGTGATTTGGGCACATATGGTACATTTAGACACCATTCTACTCTACTTTAAAAAAAATAAAAATGAATACAGTCATGTATATGGTGTACTGTGAGAAATACTGTATACTCTATAATGCAATGTGCTCAAATTGACCATCTGTTTCTTCATTGACATGGAAGCAACGTCAATAATTATCACGATGGCAGCATTAAACTTAATGACGATTCATGTAAATGATTCACCAAAAATGAACCGCTTGATTTACACGAACTGTCTGAACAAACCGATTCACTAAAATGAACTGACTATAATGATATAATGAATCAGTTTGTTCAGACAATTCACACAATGGCCCACAAAAGTGAACTGCTTAAAAAAACAGTCTGAACAAAATTTTTTACTAAAATGAATCATAAATGAGGAAACAGTTTAGTGCATGATTATACAGATCGATCAGCTGCATGCAAACAAAATGATATTAAAACTGCAGTGCAACATTTTGTCTTGGTAATCATGGGGAAAAGTAGCTTGATACAGGAAAAATTCACAACTGAGCTACTTTCACACTACACTTAAAGGAAAAGCTAAAGCCATTCATTATCCTCTTTAGACCCGAGAAAAAAGTTTTAGGAAAAAGTTAGTTTTTTCCATGTCTTTACATTGTTTAGAGCATTAAAAATAATGTAAAAAAAGATATATTAAAAAAAGATATTTCATTCATAAGTTATGCTATGTCCTCGGTAGAGGACATCGGGACTCAATTTCTTAAAAAAAAAAAAAAGACATGAATAAACATGCATAGGCAAAAACAATTGATTTTTTAAATCAGCAATACATTTTTAGTTTTCAAGATTTCCTCATATGAGGACATGTATGAAATCAACGTCCTGTTTCAGAAGGGCAGAAACAGGACGTATGACTTTCTCGTAACAGAAAGTCATATTTTGATTTGAAACCCCATAACATTTTCCTGAGATGTTGATTTATGACACACAGTTTAAAAATTAGTCAGATTTAAATGATAATTACAAAATATTATCATATTTCCATAAGAGTGTCACTAAATTAATTTCAGACATTTTTGAAGACCAAGGAGAGGGAGTGGAAAAAACTGTGGCATGTACAGTCTCAGAGAAATTCACAAAAATATAATGTCCTCATATGAGGCCGCAGGGTCTTAAGAGATAAAGAGATTGTATTCACAAGACTTGGATTAAACCGCTTGGTTCATATGAATTTGTTTTACGATGCTTTAATGAACTTTTTGGAAGTTTTGGTTACCTTGACTTTCAAAAAATCTTAAATTGTGCTTTGAGGATTAACTAAAGCCTTATGGGTTTGAAATACAGTAACATTATATTAGATGTCAGTGTTTTGGAGGGCTTCGCATGTGGAAATGCAGGGGTTAACTAACTATTTACCAACTAAATCGTAACCGCTTTACAATTCAAAACAAGTATGAAGTATAGTAGTATTCCATTCCAAACACCTTTGAAGCCTTAACTCATTATATGTAAGAGTCAGTTAAGAGAGAATCAGACATTCCACTTGTTCACTTCAGTTCAATACTGAACGAATAGTAAGGCATTGGCCATAATTAAAGACTGTAAAATGCAGGAAATTCAGGAATGCAGAATAGTTATATAATTACCACATTATATTTCCTTATAAAATGCTCTATTATTCAGAGCATACTACGGTCACAGAAAGCCATCATTCAAGAATTGTTTTTGTTAGTGCTCTCAGAGACCTGCCTGCTAACAGGGAGTATAGCTTAAAGACTGACACTTCCTGCAGGCAGTGTTTGGTAATAGGGTGGGTTGTCAATCACAAGCGCTTTCGCGGAGATGACAGCAAGTCTATATATTCTCAATGTTTGGGTGAGAGCGAGGTTATGGAAAACTTTACAGATTTATAGATTTATGACTCAGAACGCATTAATTTTTCAGAGAAGCAGGATGTATTGAAGGCGTACTAGGGATGGGTGTTCTTTCAATCATTTTCATGCATTATCAATTCATGGAGTCAATGATTTGTTTAAGCATTCAGAGACCTTTTGAAAGACTTGAAAGACATTATTATCTTACTGGAGCATTTTCAATTTTTTTTAAATATATATTAAATATTTGTAAATAGTAAAGCTAAAAATAAATTATATAAATTATACATTTATATAGTTATATATAAATGTATAATTATAAAAAAATAATAACAATAATAATAAAAATAAAATAATAATATAAATATAAATATAATAATATAACATTTCAGGGGCAAGAAAATTTTCAATTTTAAAGTAACCTAAATTATGCTATTTGTATTTATTTTTGTGCATTGTATTTTATTTTATTTACTTATTTTTTGGAACTGTAAAGTGATTTACTTGCTGATTTACTTGCTGAATTTTCTTGCTGATTACTATTCAAATGTGTTATATGTTCATACGTGTTTGTGGATTTATTTATTTTTATTTTATTTTATTTTTTAAATATTTTTACAAAAATGGATTTAGAGAAATGGATTTTGAAACATATTTTAGCAAATATTGTTGCCATTTTTTATATATTTTGAAATCTATTTATAAATATGTATAAATATAGAGTTCTGGCATGAAACTCTAGATGGCGCAGTCCGATAGGTCTAACTCAATCTGACCTAATGACATCATTATCACATGGCACAGCTGATTGGTTCTCTTCTGTATCGGTAGCCAATGAGCTCGCTGCTCAACATTCCAATATATGACTAGTGCTAGCTGTAGCAGTTGCAGCTTGCTTCATAAACCCTCCACCTTCCCCAGCTCCACCTGTATAGATCTGCTACGAGGTGATTCACGTATGCTATATGGGGGTTATTTCATGTATGTTATATTTGCAGCAGCAGTATTTCTTACATGCTCACAGCAGCATGTTGTGGATGTATTGGCAGTAGCAAGTCTCTGTACTTGCTCTGCCGCAGCAGCAGCAGCGTAGCAGATCTATTCCTACAAGACCAAATACATTAACATTAGCCAGGTTTCCATCCAAATTTGCGAATTTAACTTATGCGCAAATTGGAATATCGCACAAAACATTTGCGAACAAGCACCGTTTCCATCCAACGAGTCAAAGAGAACAAAATCATCACTTCCTGATAAACTGGCACTATACATCACTAAGAAAAGTAGGAGAAGCTACTGAATATAATAATTTTCCTATATAATAAATTACTTGCACCTCAGAACGAGCAGACGAAACACAATGAATGCGGTTATTGTTTCGGAGGTGGATGCTGCTGTTTGGGAACGCAGTCGTTTAACAGTTCTGGGAGGCAATTATACAGAAATACTTTGATGACAGACTTTGCTTGTGCATTTCAGAATAAACATAACAACATTTCAGATGCTGTGAATGAGATCGGTCCGCTGGTTAGTCAGGTTTTGCCGTACCATAGCGCAAAGCCACATGGACTTTTTTGATGCGCTTGGAGGAATTTATTCGCAAAATGCATTTCTATCTCCCATTATTCGCATTAACCATTTTTTGCTCAAGTCAAAAACCACCTCAAGCGAGCGTAAAGACTTTTTTGCGAATTAAGGCATTTTTATTCAAAATTCAGCGTTTCCATCACTCGATTTTGATGCGATACTTCAAAATGCACATAAAAGCAGGGTGATGGAAACCCAGCTATTGACATGTACATCACCATGCCAATCCCTCCGAGAGTTGTCATGACAGAAATATGTATACACACACGCACACACATAAGTAGGTTTTGTTGTATGTCTTTTTTAATCTCTAGTTAGTTGATAATAGTTGTGTGGTGAAGGATAATGTGTGAAGAGTCAAAATGCATGACATGGCAATGCTTTTACAGACCTTTGTTGTTGACCTTTTTGAAGTTACAATCTTTAGCTTGAGAGGTGTAAAATGTAAAACCTGATATCACACATTTTCTATTAGCCAAATGAATACATGAACAACTAAAGAAAAGTAGCGCATTATTATTATTACATCAGATGCCTAACACAAGATTGTGGCTCATACCCAGTGGGCTTGATCAAGGTGGTGAAGTGTTACTCTAAGATACAAGGTGGGTGCCAGAGACTAAAATAAAAGAGACTGGCATGAAAGATGAAATTAATGGAGGTTTCTGTACCTGTCATTGCAGGAGTGAGACGTGCGGGTAAGAGGGACACCGATGAGGGTGGACTTCCTTTGAAAAATACTTCATTAAGCATCCTCTGACACACTCACATCCTCTAAAGCATATCAAACACAGGGCTCTAAGTTCCTAGGCTCTCAAGACCAACTAAACCCGCCAGACCTGTCATTAGAGCACCATACTAGCAGAGCGTCAAACTTACGACCATCAGAAAGAAAAGTTTGCAGTTAATCCTTCCGACACATGTGAAAGGTGTAGAGAGATCACAAGCAGTGGTGTGAAAAACCCACCTCTTTTTTTTGGCGGAGGCTATGTCATGTTCACATCTAACGACTTATAATCACAATCACAAAGGAAATGACAAGTGAATAGGTGCGTGATCATGATGAGGTAACCACAGAAACACAGGTACATTGTCCCTTCATTGCTAGCTGCTTTATTTAAAGATACTTTATGAAATAAGATGTCCTGACATGAAGAGCAAAATGTTGATCTTGGTCCTCAGAAAGCTAAACTAAATATTACATGAGCCATGGTGTTTCTTATTTATTTTATACAAGGTCTGGATGTTTTTAAAGCATTGTTTTAATGTTTTACAATTTTTAAAAATGCTATACATTTTATATAAACATAGGTCTATTGATTTTCACTATATTTTAATGCGTTTGTAATACATTTTCCTTAAAAAACACTGTGGTCTAAGGCATTTACCTGAAGATATTCAAAAATGTTCTCCCTTTGTGTATATTTAAATTGGTTTCAACAACTTTCCCACTAGGAAAGGTGCTGGTGCTCCCTGCGGCCACTCCATTCCTGCTTTAGTTTAACAACAGACTCCAAAGTCAGTGTAAAAAGTAGAGCTGGGCCTGCGTGACTGATCTTATTACCAAACTACAGATAATGCTCTTATTAAGCGGTGCGTATAGTTACCATTTAGCCTGTGAAAGCCTGACACATGCTCTGGCATTCTAAACTCCAGAGACGCCCTCAACTGGATGCAGTAATTGTGCTTTTCATTCTTAATGATCTACAAACCTTATAGTGCAGAGGCTTTTTTTTTCCCCCATTCCCCCTTCAGAAAGTTTGACCAAAACTGCCCAAGTTAACTGCCTGAGGATGTGTGTAATTGGGAAGTTCAAACTACAAATCTAAAGTCTCTCTGCAAAATGGTTTTGCATTTCTCAGACATGCAGCACAGCCTCCTAGATTAGCCGCAGCTGTATTAGAATATTTACAAAATTATTAAATATGTAGAAGGTTTTTTATATAATAGCAGAAACTGTTTTTAAAAAATTAAACGCTGTCACTATGCAATTATGTTGTGAATGATGCTTGATTATGTGACGTTGTATAAGTGAGAGTGAGATGCTTTTTTATGATTTCATTTTATTTATACTTTATTTATGGTAAGTGGGGTTTATATATCTGATATTCTACATGACCTTGAATGCGGTTTATTCACTAAGTGGGTTTGTACTAGCATTGGTAGGTACTGTACCTTTAGCATTCAGTCCGTAACCACAGAATTCTGTAACTGGTCTTCCTTTTTGAACTGTGAAATATCCTCATCCTCCAAATTTCACAAAGTTTTGAACTGTACCTCTGTTCCTTTAATGAGGAACAGGTTGTCAGTGAGAGCCAGGAGCTGTTCATTTCACAGATGTCAAACCTCTTCCTTCATCAGCATGATCTGCCCAAACTCAAAGCTATTCACATAAAACCACTTTAAAATGAGAATAGTGAAACAGCTCAAACCATTCCCTTCAACAACTATTAACAACTGTAGGGTCATAGTCGATCAAAACAGGCCTACAGAAAGATTTGGTAGGTCTAGAATTTAACCCTAACAGAAGCTATGTTCAGAATGGAATACTAGCTTAGTATTAGCAGTATAATGCCTCTTATTCTTTAAAAATATCTACTGTGATCGCAGGCATTATTCGATGATCAGCATTTCAAAAAAAGCCAATGCAATATTGTTGTCTTCCAACCTCCTTCGAGTGGCACCATATTCTTGAAAACAGTAAGGGCTATTTTGCATTTTCAATTCAAATTTGTATTTAAATATCCAGTCAAATCATGAATCACTTTAACTACTTTAAATAGGTTGAGTTGAGCACTCTGCTATAAAATTTGCATGTTGTGCACAGTATGCATACTACATGCGAGTCTTTGCACCTATTCGTATTACTGCACTGCATCACTGTTAATTTGCATAAAGAGACTTTGCTCATTTTTTGCTGTTGTTTTTTTTTGCCTCAAATCACCAACTCTAAAAATTTAATAAATAAATAATATTACTGTACGTGTATCACAGTTATTCAAAGCTGACAAGATGGGGTTTTAATGGGAAAGCTCACACAAAAATGAGAATTCTGTCATTAATTACTCATCCTCATGTCATTCCAAACCTGTAAGACCTTTGTTCATCTTCAGAAAACAAATTAAGATATTTTTGATGAAATCCGAGAGCTTTCTGACCCTGCATAGACAGCAATGTAACTACCACGTTCAAGACCCAAAAAGGCAGTAAGGACATCGTTAAAATAGTCCATGTGACATCAGTGGTTCAACTGTAATTTTATAAAGCTACGAGAATGCTTTTTGTGCACAATGAAAACAAAATTACCAACTTTATTCAGCAATTTCTGCTCTTCCGCATCAGTCTTTGAGAGTACCGCTATTTATGCGCTTTTTTTTTTTCCAGTGCTATACGACTACAGAGAAAAAAATACAAAAATAAAAAGGTAGGAAAACTTCTATACCCAAAATGAACTGGGCTCGATCAGACTATCTGTGAGTTGGTATACAAAGTATGATTTGAAGTTTTGGGGCAGTCCAAAGTCCACCAGACAATGCATTTTACATCATTTCGTCAAATAAACAAGAAAAATAATACACATTTTTGCTTACACTACCCACACTGTAACAATACAAAGCTGGTTAAAAATTGACTTAGTCTTTAATTAACCAAACAAATGATGTGTGTAATGTTGGACACGTAAGTCACAGTCACATTAGACTTTGAGCATGCAAAATTTCTACATACTCTGCAAAAATTGTAATATGACATCAAACTCTGGCATCTTTTAAAAAAACATGATTTAACATCATCTCCACTTTACAGCAATGCAGCAATTTTTCAGATTCAAAGTTGACTTTCTTTGAATTCAGCTTAGACATCATGCAAAACTTCTACTGGTCAAACGTCTTCATGTGATATGAATTTGCAGGTCAAAGTTCACCAAACTTGAACTAAGAATGCAGCAAAAAAAAAAATTAGCATGAGCTTGTGTTTCCTGTCTCCCACATTCACATGTGTATGGATGGAAGTCAATGGACTGAAAAGTGTAGTGTGGCCAGCCCTTTAATGCACTCAACTGTTGCAGCTTTCCTGAACTCTGATGCTGAATGACAAAATAACCTTATATACTCTAGACATTAGAGTACATAGTGCAACACAACTTCTGGCTTTCTCGCTAGAAATCACTATAAGTGCTAATGCTCCTTTATATATATATATATATATATATATATAGATAGATAGATATGTACAACAGTGACTGTTCTCCATGCACAGATTACAAAACCAGAGTGCAGATATTGATCCACCACCTGATAATGCTGGATACAGCAGTCGAGTATGAATGAAAACTATCAACAGCACAGGAACTCAACAGTCAAAGTGTGAACACCAATGAGTCATAATAGCAAGCTACTGTGACAGGGCTTCAAGAGATGCAATTTTTACAAAATGAGCTCAACATTAGATTCATGGCATTGTTACAGCCACATAAAATACAGTTAACATGAGGCAGTAGTTTGTAATCCTTCAAAACAAGCAAAGCCCTTTGTGTTTCAGGCAGCATATTGTTGATGTCTCATTCCCAGGGGCTTCCCTTAACACATCATCTGTCTCTGTCTCCTTAGAAATAGAAACATATCCTCTATATAAAAAAGACTGACTTTTAAGACATTAGACAAAATAGACATTTTAATATCTATAAAAAGATATAAAAAAATATAGTAGAAATGCACTCTTTACATGCTCTTGAACTGAAAAAAAATATATATATATCTGTTAACCAAACAAGGGCAGTTACAAAACAAGACCTGCATTAGATCTCATACGAAGACACATCACATACCGAAGCTATCATTTGGATTTCTACAAGCTTTCTGGCACCACAGAGCTAATGACTGTCAGATTCACAAGCTAATTGTTCTTTAAAGTGGTTGTTTTTAATGAATCAATAGAACCGATTTGCAAATTGGCCTGCATCAAACTCATGCGTTATCAATCGGTCAGATTACTGAGCTAATAACACTCTCACACGCTGAATCGAAAGTCATCACTTCTGGTAACGCCAAACCGATCCCAAGAGAAAAGAAGATTGCTCTTAATAATAATTGATTGGTGTCAAATAATAACTGGCTATTGACATGTTAAAATAAGACTTTATTTGGTTCTCACAACCAGAGAAATCCTTGCAGAAACAGTCTTTTCTATGGTACAAAACGCTGAAATATTCAATTTAAGTTTAATTTTCAAAACTAAAAAGAACAAAATGGATGGATTTGAACCAACAAAATTAAGTTACCAGATCAAATCTTCATCCAACCAAAAACAACACCACCTTGAACATTTCAGTTCTGTAACCTTAGTATGCTACGATTTAGGCTACCATATATAAAACATGGCTTTCCTCAGTTTTTTGAATGCTGCAAAAGTATTGTGTTTGATTTACAACAATCACATATTAATATATATTTTTCTTATTTTCTCTGTAACATAACTCACATACAGTACACACTAAGATATTAAGTAAAATATGCAGTATTTATGTTAAAAACACAATGTTCTATAATTGCAGTGACATTTCCACCTGATTTTTTCTTGTTGAAAATGAATCTCATCAATAATATATTACACCTACGGTGCAATATTCATTATCTTCTTTCTTATTTTATACAAGGTCATACTAACTGTATAGGCATGGGATTAAATATATATGTTTTACCACAGACTGCTATTTTGTCGATGTGTCAGAAGCCAGTAACACTACCACAAATGAACTGTTGATGATTGTTCAAGATGGGTGAGACCATTACAAAACACGTTACTACTGATTTCATGACACATAACGGTCAAAGATATCTTCAACAACACTGCTATTTCATAATGGACATTCAAAAACTTATATATTCAGATAAAAACATGTAGAAACTAGGGCTGCACGATCAATCAAAATGGAATCGAGATCGCGATTCGACAGAAGCTGCGATTGTCATGCGTATCTTCCAGTGAACCACAGTTCTGTGATCAGCAGTAAATCTCCATCCAAAGGCCAGAGGGCGCTCTCGCGCTGAAACTACAAATACGCCTCGCAGAAGAAACCCAGAAAATGCCTATCGCTGCAGCTGAATAAACAGAAGATTCAACGGCTTTCATTGATTCAACGTGACTAATAAACACACGACTACGACAATATAAGTTCTTATTATTATAATTTTCATTAAAATAAAGTATATTTATATTGCAATGCCTTTATCACTGCTTAGATACTATGAAATATGTTGCGTGCCTTATTCTGTGTAAGAAGCCACATCATCTCACAGAAGGATTTATTTCAAACACTCGACTGACATTATGAAGTGAGTTTGGAGTAAAAATATGTTATTAAATGTGGTATTTTCACATGCTTTCAGATGGAGCAGCATTTACTTCACAGAGCCGTAGTTCACTGAGAAGTTATGCATACAGCTGTCATTATCGCGAACGATTTCTTCGATTTCATAATCGCGCAATAAAATCGTCTGCGATTTTTTTGCGTAACTTGTCAGTGAACTACGGCTATGTGTAGTAAATTCTGCTCCATCTGAAAGCACGTGATGATGATTTCCTGCTGATTACAGAACCGGCTTTTTTAACAAAATGCGCATGACAATCGCATTCGATTAATCGTGCAGCCCTAGTAGAAACTTTCAGTAGCTACTCCCCTCACCACACATGATCTTTCACTTCAGGAAGTGCTTCTCATAAAAGTCCTTTACATACACTATATTAAAATAATACATTTTGCAATAAATCTTTTTTTAAATACATACCTAAAAATACCTCATTAGAGAACAGTGACATTGTCGACAATTTTCGAAATCTAAATAGTTACATTTTCCAGTTTACAGTTAAAAGCATTTTAAAACATATATTTTCTATGAGTTTGTGCATTGAATTTTTAGCCATCTAAAAGTGATTTACAGCATCTGTCACCCCATAACTTTATTATGAATCAACATCCAAGTGATCCAACAGCATTTAACATCAAATTTCAAATAACAACACTGCCAATCTAGGCAATGTTGTTAGCTATGCTCATAGGTAGATGCAAATTAATCAATTCTTCCAAACATTATGTAACAAAATGCTACTCAACAGGCCACAAGCAAGGTATAAAGAATAAGAATAACTCACCGTCATTGCTCTCCTAAATGTCACATGCAAGGATTGCTAAGGATCAGCCGGAGGCCCTGCCAGTGTGTGTCTGTCAACTGCAAACAAGACTTCCTGCTATAAAGGTGTAAACTTCCTGTTTATAGTCCGTTGTGAGATTACTTAAATCTAATCGTGCAAAAGGCTATAAAACTGATAACAAACATTAATGTAACATTACAAGATTCATATCCGGCTACTTTTAACATCCAGTCAGTTTGAGTAGGCCTATATTTCTAATTTCCATGCTGTTGTAGATGTGAGGAAAAGGATTTCATATGATTTTATGACTTTTAAATGTGATCTAACTGCACCATAATCAGATGATGCCATTTTTGAGATGTTCTGTCAACACTGCATGCATAATTAACAAAAAAAGCTAAATAAACATGCCGCTATCATTTATGTCAATTTCTGGCCCACAGATTCTCTTGAAATTTGAATTTGAATCTGCAACTAGTTTCTAATTCATTTTCATCTCTTATTTATAAGTAGAAAATGAGATTCATAAGGTGACTCAAAAGCCTATGGGATGGTGTGTTGAAAAAAATATCACGGCTTCATTTCATTGGACTAGGTTAGCCCAAGGGGAATCTAGGTAGTTTGCCAATAACTAAATCATTGATCTCCTAAGGTTACAGTGAACTTAGAGGGGAATTGCCTTATTTGCGAGTAAGCGAATACCTATGTGATCCAAATCAAACAGACCCGGCCAGTCTGATTAGATTCAAGGGCCTTTAACAATAGGTGGAAAATGACAAATGCAAAATACTTTGACTGTAGCGCTTCCATTCTGTCATGCTGTTTTCAAGTAACTTTGATTTCGTGAAATGGAAACTAACCTTATTTAGTTTCTTACTGGATGTTCCTTCCTTTGGTTACGTCATTTAGGCCATGCAGGTTTTTAGATTATGTTAGCCTAACCAATAGCCAAATAGCTGTTTAGGCTTGTTTTTGCAAACTTGGTCTGACTCCATTCTGGTATGTGTCTTTTCTTATTGAATATCCTGTTTCACTCAGAAATATATCATATTGCTGAAGTAAAAAAAAAAAAAAGTTAAAACAAGCTAGCTTGAGCTAGTTCATGATTATGTTATGAAGATGGAGGATGCATTTGTTTTTATAAAAACAAACGCAACCTACTTATACTCCCTGACCACACATGGATTTTTCACCTCAGGAAGTATTTCTCATAAAAGTGCTATTGGTGTTTTTGTTTTTGTTTTTGTTTTTATTTATATTTTATTATTGATATTTGTATTCTTTGTTTTATTGTTTTATTTTTATGTATATATTCATTAATATTAGTGCTGTCAAACGATTAATCGCGATTAATCACATCCAAAATTAAAGTTTTTGTTTACATAATATATGCGTGTATACTGTTTATATTTATTATGTATATATAAATTGACACACATGAATGTATATATTTCAGAAAAATATGTTATGTTTATATATTAAATATATTAATATGAATTATATGAATATAAATATATACATGTAACTCAATGTACATATTTTCAAAATATACACTGTATGTTGCATTACTATTTAAAGTAATGATTTATGTATTTTAAAAGAGGTCAGCTTTCCTGAAATAACAGTGTTATAATTTCACACTCCTGTTCCCGTACTTAAAGCGCACACGTAAAGCGACTCACTCGCTGTCACATTCTTCAGTGCATTGATGAAAAGTTTGACACTTTCACGGATCATCAAAACCCGCCTCCTCTCGACAGAGGAGAACTGACATTTATCAACGTACAACCATCTATTAGGCGCAAAATCACTGCACACATGAGTCCTTTACTAGAGGACGTTCTGTCCTCGGTTCGCAGTGATCTTCCTGTCCCACTGGGCGTCCCTGCCATATAGTGATGAATAAGCCCTGGGATAATGAGAGGACATACAATGTAGGGCAGGCGGACGCCGCTGCTGCCGGTATGGGGGTTGTTGGGGGCCCTGGGGCCGCAGTTCTCCAGTGAGTACCAGTGAGGCAGGCTCTTCTCCCCTGACTGCCCATGATGCATTGAGCTCCAGTTTGCTACTCTACTACACAGAGAAGAGAACGTGAGCGCTCTCATTTATTATGGACGAGCAAATTAGTGCCATGATGCATGCATTAAACGCCCTGACGGTGGCATTACCTTGTGCATGAGAAAGAAGGAGAGACGGAAAGACTATGACAGCGAAAGAACATCATGCATGTATCATACACGCGGGAGTCGAGAGTTAATGGTTACACAACTGCATTAATAGCTCTTTAATGTGACTCTCGGTCTCCCAGTCGTATTGTATAATGAATAAATGCGCTTTCAAAATCAACAGAAACTGAAGCGGACGTGCCCTTTTCACCTTCTGTTTATTTTCGCTCCAAACAAGTGCATTGGAATTCCAGACGCCGAGTTTTCCCCAGTACACAGGTCTTGTGAAGTGAGACTCAAAGAATCTGTGACACTGGGTCTTTGACAGCTTCTTTCTATTGATTTCTTTTGTCTTTTTTTCCAGGTGTGGTGAGCTATGACCATAAGATGGATAGCCGAGGATGGCATGGAAACATCATTATCTGTAACCTTTGGTTGACTCGGACATTTAAAAAAAGAAGAAGGGGGAAAAAAGGGAAGCGGAGCTCCAGACATATAAAAACTAAAGTTCTAACTTTGTGATTTTTATTTGTATTTATTTATTTAGTTTTTAGTTTTTATCTGATAAAAATGGCTAAGTCCTCAAGC
>NW_015652416.1:2297559-2307842 GCF_001515625.1 Sinocyclocheilus rhinocerous
AGCGTAGCGTTAGTTCTGGCAGGTCACGTTAGTCAAGCTCGCATCAGCTGACTCTCCCTGCTCTCATCCATGCTAGGCCGCATGGATGCGCAGGGAGTTCTTGCCCAGAACAGAACCATACCGCCAATCCAAACTGTATGCTAATTGTCAATCATCTTTGACGATAGTGGTCCTGACAGAAATTGCTGCTACTGATAAAATATATACAAACAGATATAGATAAAATGTCTGCCAAATGCATAATTGTAAATGTACTGTAGTTATTAATATAGGATCTCCTTCAAATCATATAAAAAGCTTTCAGAATATTTTGGTAAGTTTTACCGTAGAAAAATAATCATATAAACTAGTATCCCAGCTAACAAAAATATGTTCCAAGATTTGTTAATGTTCTCAGTATGTTATGAAAAAGTATTTGAACTTTTTTATGTGAACATTCCAATATTATAATTTCAAAATTCATGGGAATGTTTCATTTGAACATTCTCTGAACATTCTGAAATAAGTAGTCACATTTAAAAAATGCTAGTCAAATATCCAACTAAAACGTTTTGGAAAAAAGGTATAAATAATGTTTTTGCAAAAGTTTGGAGAGCATTAAAGACCAGATAACTTTGAATGAACATTCTGTTAACATTGAACCCTACCAGAAGGTTATTCAAATAAGAAAGTTCCCTGTTAGCTGGGATTTTGGTATTCATGTAGCTAGATGTTTGGTTTTTAGCACAAGATATAGTTCACTCTGGAGTGTCTAGCTCAAAACCATATGAACAGTGACCAAAAAGAGTCTGTTTAGTGTTTGCGTGTTGTTTATCCACAAGAATAGACTGGAAAACAGCAAAAATGATGATCAGGGAATGCAATAACTGATAAAATTATAGTATACCTTCAATAGCTAAAAGCATATGCCAAATCTAGCACAGTTTGTATCAGATGGTCAGTGAAGGGACTGTGGGTGGTCTGTCTGAAGCTGAGACTGGTATTTTGGTAGAAACTATTGTTATCATGGTTCATTTATCATCAGCACAGTAGAAGGTTTGTTCTTGGATGTGCTCAAAAAGTGGGAATGTTTTGGAGTGTGGTGTAAGTGAGAATGTATTATCACATGTGATAAGCCAACAGCATGACTTCAGTTAAACACCCACCAGCTCTTTCTCCAAGTTCTAGTGTCATTTCTCTCTCTACTTCTCCACTCCACTCATTATACCGGCTCTGTTTAAATAATGGGGACATCTCTACAGAAACACACTTAGAGCTCTCCCCGCTAGCGCTATCAGCAGGGTACACGCACCGCTGCAGAGGATTCTGGATGGTGGAATCTACACAATCTGACAGCGACTGGGAGTCAGCATGTATTTGTTCTGGCAAGTCATATTTCCTCTTTCGGGAAGACACCATTTTTCCCCTTCATCTTTCAGAGGAAGCGCTGCACTGGCAGGTCCCTTCTTTCTTTGTGCGCTTTAATTTTGTCCCCGCACCTGCCGCTGTACAAATAGCCGTTCGCCGCCCTCGCCACAGCTCTTCTGTGATGTGGAAGAAAGGCCTCACCTCGCCTCTCATGCAAACCACCGCTTCCACATCCAGCCCCACTTCAGCCACTCAGCTCCGCTTTACTGTATCTTTAAAGTACCTTCTTTGCCGATTAATTTCCTTTTTCCCATGTATTTTTGGTTCCAATTTTCCTCTCTCTATTTACTCTGAGGAACGTCTATAATATCTGAAGAGAGCTAGCCAATAGCATTCACATTTATCCCAATAGCAGTTGCTCTGCTATAAGCCACTACCATACAAATGATGTTTTAATACTGTTAATTGTTATTTTTATTCAGCCAGGACACATTAAAGCAGTAAAGAATTTTATAATGTTACAACGATTTCTGTGTCAAATAAAACTTTCTCATTCTTTTGAACTTTTTATTCATCAAATAATCCTGAACATTTTCCAGAAATAAAACAATATTAAGCAGCCCAACTGTTTTAAACATTAATAATAATTAGAAATGTTTCTTGAGCAGTTTCTTCGCATATTAGAATTATTCCGATGGATCATATGACACTGAAGACTGGAGTAATGGCTGCTGAAAATTCAGCTCAAAATGAAATATTTATCATTTTTATGTTGCTTGCACACACTCACACACACACGCACACAAAACTGTCTACTTTTGAGTGGCTGTCAATATATGCTAACCAGTCAAACCTTGACCCCTTAATTAATTCACATCTCTGTGATTTTGAACCTCAGATTCTCTCTCTACCATACTCTATTTTCTCCTCCTTGTCGTTTTCCCTTGCCTGCCATTTGTGTTTCTCTTTCTATCTTTGTCTGCTTCTATATTCATTACAAACACGAATGAATGACCTCAATCTGTCTGTCCAAGTTAGACACTCACACTACATATACATTCAACAACACCTTGAAACAGACAAGCTTCACGCTTTTCTCTCTCTCTGTCTCTCTCTCTCTCTCTCGTTCTTTATGTCATGTATTTGTGTTCTGATACACTCACTCACCACGTTTACATGACAAATATGGAGGTTATGCTTTTTTCTTTGGCTAAATATGTTTTTCTTTTAATTAAAAGCACTATATAATAGCTTTTCAGTGTTGAGGAAGCTACTTTAAGTTGTCTCTTTTTGATTTTATTCATTTGCATAACCCATCCAAAGTTTGAAATACAGAAACAGCAAGCAGGATGATGCATTCTCATAATGATCAATCAATGCAATAACTGAGGCCATTTCATGCTAAATTATATCAGCTATGTCAGAATCAATATAATGCACTCCCGTAGCAACGCTGCGAAATAAGTCTCTCTGATGTGAAAGAGGACTCAAAATGGTCTTTCTACTGATAGACAGATATATCTACTGTACAGGCTAACAAATGCGGTTTTATGCACTCTTGTGAGCCTTGTGCAAGAAAAAAAAACATGGATTGACAGTCAGCCATTAGAAGTGTGAATGTAAACTTGTGATGAAAAAAAGGCAGCATTCAGATATGTTTGCTCGTGTTTCAAGCTTCAATACTGTTGCACTGTCTGAAAAACGTGAAAGAAACATTGAAAGACCTTTATCAGATAAAGGGTGTGTTTGAAACATTGCTTCATGAAGCTTTGAAACCTTTAGAAGTCCTTTTTTAATTTGTTTTTATAAAGCTGAATGGTAACTGATCTCAAGTCAGTTTTATCACATTAAATTATAATTTAATCATTCTCAATAAAATTGTTGGTAAATATGTTTTTACTGATATTATAAATTACAATATGGAGATTATATATATGAATCTGTCACGCCACATCAAACAGTGTCAAAACAGCATTATTGTTTGAATTTCCTGAAAAAATTGACATACTTTAAAAGATGAGACTTTGTTTCTAATCAAAAGTAACAATATAAAAAAATGGAAATTTCCAAATTAAGTTCTATGTGTGCAGTGGTTAAAACAATGGTGCAGCTATTTGTTTGGTACACATGCATACCGAACCGAAAGACCCTTATTGAACATTTTCGGTATGAACATGTGTGCCGTTACACCCCTAATACATATATATATGCCCGACTTGCCTTCAAAGGGACTGACTGTCTTCTCAGCAGGGTTTCAATACTGAAACTTCAGCATATGAAGGTGCTGTGAAATTGAAATCCATAAAAAGTTACTCTGGGTTGGAAAAAAAAAAGATCTTATGAATTAACCAGACTAAAGTCGAGGGAAAGGAAGCTTCTGATGGAGGAAAAGTTTCCACCTAAGTCTTGATTCTCCGTCTGAAGATGATGCCACTACCCCATTTGAAAAACATTTCAGACTATGGACAGTGTAAGGGGAGCATCATTCATTCATGAAAGGCTTTGTTTGATTCTAAATTCTCTCTTTTCAGCTTATTCTCTGTAAAACTCTTCTAATGATGTGGTCGTTCGCGCCGTGTACACCATGCAGGGAGCGAGTTTTTCCCCGTGGCGTGAATATTAGTGAATACACTGGTGACCCCTGAGGTACACCATATAGTGAACAGAACAAGACAGGAATATGTATTCTGAATATAAGTCGAAGGCGATATGATCACAATCTTTTTAAAGTCACAGAACAGTTAGTTCCTGGACCTCGAATCTTATTAGACACGCAGCGTTCCAAGAGAGCTGAAGTAGTCCAACCGCACTGGGACTTTTCACTGTTCGTATCACTCCACTTGTCTGTGTTTGTATGTGCCAGACAGGTTGTCGCCAAAGTATACTTAGACTTTTATTCATACCTTAGCATATGTTAAACATTTCATTTAAACATTTCAAAGTATACTCTATTTGATAGCAAGCACGAACACAGGTGCTGGAACCATGTGCACTAGAAAGATTCAGCCTTGTCCAGTGTCTGCTTTTTCCCTAAGTTCTATTATGACAACTCTCTGAAGATTTTAGTATGGTAATGGATATGACAATGTTAATGTATTTGGTCTTGGCAAAATAGATCTGCTACGCTGCTGAATTGCTGCTGTTGGTTATTGTTGTTGTTGCCAGTGGCGGCTCATCGGGGGAGGCAGGGGAAGCACAGCTTCCCCAAAATTTTGAGGTGAAAATGGCAGGAGGACGATTTAATGTTAATAAAATTCACAATTAATTTCAGTTCATGTCTCAGAATGTGTATTTATTGTTTGTAATTTCACAGCTGTAATACCATAACATGTTAATGAAGTTGGAAAGCGCCGCTTTTCTATCGCGAATGTGCCGAATCTGCTGATGTAATTACAACCGCTAAATGATAGAGAAGGGGAGGGGGAAGCCGGGGGAGAGCTGAGCTCTCGTGCCTCCGTTGGTAAAAAAAAAATTGCCAATCACCATCGAGTGTTCACTTTCAGCGCTGAGGAGTGTTGAGAAAAGAAACCTCGTAGGGGAGGCTAGCCTCCCTTCTGGTGTATCAACCAATCATCATAGAGGTGTAAATTACGTTATATTAGTTTGAATGTCTGCCGCTGCGCTGATAATGTACTAAGTACTTATGATGAGTAGCGATATTGAATATTTGATTGCCAAATACCAAGCTGTCATTCAAACAGTATATATACAAATTTAATAGAAGGGAAAACACGCCTAAGCTGGATATAGGCTACAGCAGTCGGCTTAATTAAATGGCACAACAGGCAGCTCTCTTTTAACACAGACTTTTAAGAAGGGATGGATGTTTGCTTCAAGTGATAGGCCAGGTAAGTGAAATTATATTATCTTGCTGTATGTGTGTCGTTTTCTTTACGTTTTCTGACTAAAAGCAACCAAAAAGCCATTTTAAAGTGGTTAAGCAAATAATAATAAGAATAATCGGCAGGGATCCCAGACCAATACAATTAGTGTGCCTCCTCTATTTTAAAACCCACGAGCCGCCACTGTCGGAAGATTTTAGCATGGTAATGGATATGACAATGTTAATGTATTTGGTCTTGGCAAAATAGATCTGCTACGCTGCTGAATTGCTGCTGTTGGTTATTGTTGTTGTTGCCAGTGGCGGCTCATCGGGGGAGGCAGGGGAAGCACAGCTTCCCCAACTAATAATAATAATAATAATCGGCAGGGATCCCAGACCAATAATTAGTGTGCCTCCTCTATTTTAAAACCCACGAGCCGCCACTGGTTGTTGCAGATTATTGCTGCTGCTGCAAATCAAGTACAGGAACTTGCTACTGCCAATACATACGCTGATACAGTGATGTGATTATTTAAGACATACTGCTGCTGCACAAATAGCATATATAATAACCCGTAGCAGATCTATACAGGTGGATCTGGGGAAGGTGGAGGGTTTCAAAGGAACTCTGAAAGTGTGCTGCAGTAATCTCATTGGCTGCATGTGCAGCATGAGAAAAGAAACCTCGTAGGGGAGGCTAGCCTCCCTTCTGGTGTATCAACCAATCATCATAGAGGTGTAAATTACGTTATATTAGTTTGAATGTCTGCCGCTGCGCTGATAATGTACTAAGTACTTATGATGAGTAGCGATATTGAATATTTGATTGCCAAATACCAAGCTGTCATTCAAATTAGTGGAATTTCACTGACTCTTTCTGCAAGTTACAACTTTCTGTCAGTAGGTGGCGACAAGCAACTGTTTTTCTGAGTGAGTCATTTTAATCATCCGATTCCTTCAAAAACTCTGATTCATTCAGGAATGAAACATGATACTTTATTTATGTGTGAGTCATTGAATCATTCATTTAACCAATTAGTTCAGAAATCCTGATTCATTCAGGAACAAAACAAGATACTTTATTTATGTGCGAGTCATTGAATCATTCATTCAACCAATTAGTTTACAATTGCTGATTCATTCAGGGTGAGACTACTTAGCGACTACTGCTGTGCCTTTGTGTGGAACTGTTTGTAACTGTTAGCAATAAAGAAAATGAAGAAGCAACAACAGCAACAATAATAATGTTATGGTATTATAATGTTTCTAGAATTTGGGTTACTCAGTATTAACTTTTTCATAAACAGTTCATGTTTAAAAAAAAACATATACAGCCTAATTTTGGACATCACTGTGAGAAAAATAATTTTTCTCTTTTTTTAATGTACATTATTTAATAGATATGATTAAATTAATTGTATCTATATTATTATTATTATTATTATTATTATCTTTTATATTGTTTGTTTAATTATTTATTTGACGATTATTTCTACCAGATTAACCAAATTTGAATAAATGTCTGGCCTTTTTTCCCCCATATTTTCTGAAGGCAATGACTGAAAAGTAGTCTGACCAATAGCGTGCAGGCATTGTACATAATCGACCAATCATGGGTTGTGAGACGGTGGGATCTACAAAGAGCGGTCAAAGCAATGCAAATACACGTATAATATATGTGGACTGTAGAGAGCACGTCAATAGGAATACAAAGCCAAAAAAAACAGACACTTCAAGCAATTTAGAAAATCCCGGCCAGGAATTGTCTGTAACAAAGAGGACATGTGGTCACCCTAGTTCAAAGTGTGATGAGTAGACTGAAATTTAAATGAATACAATTTTTTGATATAAACTGACAGGAATGTGGGCTAAAAGTTCAAAGACTGGATTTCTGTCGTCCCTCCGTAATGGCGTCGAGCCGCACTTCTTCCTGATGTAACATCATGTGTTTCGGTATCTTTCATAACGTCTAATACACTTTTGACTTCCTCTGCTTTCCCTTTCTTCGGCCAGTCTCAACTCACCGCAGTCTCTACTTCTCCCCCTCACCCCTCTCTCACCTTTCCATCTCTTTCAGTGCTCCGAGCGCTTGCCCTGGGACTAATTAGAGAGAAGTTGCAGCTCCGGGCGCAGCTCTGCTGACATTGGGAAGTAAGTTTGTGTTAGTGTCGGTGTGCACGTTTGTGTGTGCACATATGTGCATTAAAGTGAACTGCTCTGCTCTCAGACAAAACAGCAGGATCTTTGTTTTATTATTTATCTAACTGCTCCTCTCCATCACATTCTCTCTCTTCCTCATTCTGTGCTGCGAACATGAAGTACCAGTGTGGATTTGCAGAGCTACTTTGTAGCTTCCCATGCAGAAGTTACTCTAGTTAAAATACTGTCAAGCTACCAACAGAAAGTAGATAATATATATAGGCAATATATGCTAACACTTTGTAATTAGGTCTCATTTGTTAACATTAACTTAGATTAATAAATACTTTATAAGTTTTGTCCAATGATTTTGTCCATATTAACTAAAGTTACACAGTATACACACACACACACACACAAATATATATATATTCGCCAGGGAATGCATGTACTAATAAAATGTGTCTGCTAAATGTATAAATGCAAATGAGAATTAATATTATTAAATGTATATTATTCAAATATTTTATTTTTGTAATAATGTATAAAACTGTCCAAAAGTCGCCAACGAAACTATGACATTTTTTGGAATAATTAAGATTTTTGAAAAAAGTCCAAATGCTGCATTTATTGATCAAATATACAATAAAAACAGCAAAATTGTAATAACATTTAGAATACCTGTTTTCTTTTTGGATATATTTTCAAATGTAATTTATTTCTGTGATGCAAAACCAAATTTCCAGCAGCCATTATTCTAAAACAGCTTTTCCTGCTTAATATTTCTGTGGAAACTATAATACAGTACCATTCAAAAGTTTGGGCTAGGTACGATTTATTAAAACAAAAAATAATTTACTTTTATTCATCAAGGATGCATTAAATTGATCGAAAGTGACAGCTATTTTAAATTGTAACAATATTTCAAATGGCATATATAGACTTTTTTCTGTAAAGTTGCATGTGCACTACAGTGCAGATAAAATACAATAAAAAATAGCAATGTAGCATTTTGTCATTTGAAAAAGTTGCTCATTTTCAGAAAAGCTACTGTTTTAGCTGAGCTAATGTCACTCTGCTGAAAAAAAGGTAAAGTTAACAGCGTTGCTACTTTTAGTTCGTTACTCCCAGAACTGTTTGCATGACTGTCTAGACAAGACTTGCATCTAATTGGTGAACTGACATGTTGTAATATAATACAGGAACCGCCAGCGTGAATCTGAAGGGCTGCATTGCACATGAAGAATCCAGACTGGAATATTCTATACTGAGGAGTGATACTTTATCATGGGATAAACAAATGGTAATGCGGCGGGCTGTGAGCAAATCAATGTAATTGATTGTTTGCAGCTTGGTGAAATCCTTAACGCACTTCATACATGTATCATTTATCACATCAAATAAACCCACATCCCCACGGTGCCTTTGTTATAACAAAATTGTATTGCGTTTTTATATTGGCCAACAAATACAGTCAATTATCATCTAATTAATCTTTCTAATAAGGCTTTGGTTAAGCACCAACAGCCACATCATTTTACAAGCCTCCTGATGCTGTATATAGATCATTTAGCCTGAGATTAGTATAATTCAGAGGCCAGGATTACAGTCGTGCAGGGTGTTATTGATCTGGAGCTCTGAGCTGAGTCGATGGAGGACAGCACAGACATTTTCTTGTTTTGTGCAGCGAGATGTTCTGTTCTTCGAGAGAGGGCCGCTGGATCGGGCCGGTCGATAGCAGCAGAGCTAACCCGACTGTTACCAGCACTAATGCATAAACAGAAGATTACAGGAGCTGTCTGATCTGGCTGTAGTACAAAGGATGGACACTATTGACAAGATGTGCATTACTGGGAAATGTTTTACTTGCGTAACTTGATTTACTCAAGTACGATGTGTTCCTGAGTCAACATGTTTGTTAGTTCTGAAACAACATTCATATCAGCCAATCAGATTTTAGGCTTCTGCTTGGACTACTCTGATACTTTGATACTATCTTCCAGAGGTGGGGGACTCGAGTCACATGACTTGACTCGAGTCGCAAATTTAAGGACTTGTGACTTGCTTGACTAAATAAAGAAAATGACTTGACTTGACTTGGACTTGAGATCCAGTGACTTGAGACTTGACTTGATTTGACCTTCATGACTCGGCAGGACTTGACTTTATAACAACTCTAATTATTATTATAAATCATTGCGACATAATTTGGTAAACAAAACACAAGCCACTGAACCAGTCTATCATAGCTTCACTACTCTGATACCTTTCCGGTTCTTTATTATATTCCTATTGAAATTCAATATCAATAATTTACGCATTTAAATGTAGATAGGTAAAGTTTGTCAAGACATTGATATTCTATTCATTAACACATAATATTTAAATAATAATCCATTTATATTTCTTATAACAATTCGTTTTTTTGTTATATATTTATATATATCATGGCTGGGTTTTGACACAAATTTCACAATTCGATTCAATTCTCATTCACAAGCTTGCGAATCGATTCGATTACCAATTCGATTCGATTCAATATCGATTATTTTTGGATGCATATCTGGTACAGTACATGCCAAATTTTCTCAAGGAAAAAAAACCTCTCAACTAATGCTGTAAAATATACATGAGCGTCAGGTAGTTGGTACTACATTATAATATTGAAGGTTAAAATTGACTGATTTGTGCTGTACAACTGCTTAAATTGCACTTAATGGAGGTTTTATAATGATTAAGTTACAATTACTTCAGTTAGTTTTTTATTTTATTTTTTATATATATACAAAAAGAGAATACATATCTCCTCAAAGAGAGTGGCTGTCATAAAAACTTGGACGGATTTATTCAAACATAAATAAAGCATTAAAGAACGGTAAAAAAAATTATAATGAATGTTATATGGTGCATATATTTAGCAGTTATATCTACAGTTTATTTTTCTAGCTTACTAATGAGTTTATGGTCACCGAAT
>NW_015652416.1:2307865-2313373 GCF_001515625.1 Sinocyclocheilus rhinocerous
TATGTGTGTGTGTGTGTATGTATATATATATATATATATATATATATAATGTATTTTAAATATTATACTTATATAAAAAATAGTTTTACAATTTATTAAATGTAAGGAAGAAAATTGTGGAAATGTTAAGAAATTTGAATTGTTTTATCCCGCTAACTTTTTTAACTGATTTTTAAAAAATAATTTCATTTAATGTCAAGCAAATTGATCCATAGAAATGAATTGAACTTTGTTTCAGTTGCTGTACAGTCAGACAAGATACAGCTAGACAGCTGGTAGGCTACTATGGTTTTCTGGATCGTTTCTACGGCATTGCTAAGTGGTTGATGTGCAGTTGCTAGGGTGTTGCTAGGGGTGGATATAAACTGATACATATCGCTGGTTTGTGTAGCTGAGGGCAGCTGCAGTGGAAACACAAGTGCATCTCTGTCTCATTGCACCATGAATTCATCACCAATACGCAATCGATCCCGCAGACTCACTGACCAGAGATCAGAGCGCGGCCAGCCAAAGCAAAATGAGACGCGAGCAACTCCACCTGTGGATGACCCCAGATCAGGTCAGGCCACACGGGGTAAATGGGACGTTACTAACACCAGCAGGAGTCGCTGACCCAGGAGCAGCTGAGCGCAGATGCTGAGGAAATGAGATGTGAGTAATGCCACTGTCAGGAGCTGACCTGAGATCAGACGCTGAAAGAATGAAGACGTGACCGTAATGATGAACGCCGAGGGTGGGCATCGCAACAGGTTCGGTCGCACTGCGGGCTGCTCTTTACAGCTCGCTCTTCGGTTATTTGCTTATCATTAGCACTAGCACGGATAAATGGGCTAATAGTGCGGAAAATGATTTCTTGAACGTCCACGGCTAATGATGAGTTTTCATTTTTAATGTGGCTTATATTATTAAAGCGTAAATATGTTTAGCGCTTGAGAAAAACAAAGAGAGCGCAACCAGAAAAGGCACTCCAAAGACATTTCCTTTGTAAACACAGCATATGCCAGATCGTTTTTCTGAGATCATGATGAATTCTGGGTACTGTCGGAAAGGTACATGATGCAAGGTTGATTTGATCAGACAATGACGCAGTTCTTTCATTTCTTTCCTCTTTCAATTTTGTTGTCTGAGAAGTGTAGCCGTGGAACAGCTTAGGAAAGAGAGCGAGCGAGAGAGAAAGGCCTCGACAGGCAACAACCCTCATGTAAAATGCATAGAAAGCTGCGATGTCAGTTTACTACCGCGCACTCTGCAGTGAATGCACATATTCTGCACTGAAGCGCTCTCGCTCGTGAACTGTGTTTGGCACTGGGGAGGCTCTCCTCGCCCTGTTAGACTTCTTCATTAACAAACCTCACACCAAACTGCGTCGCATGACATGCAACTTCATTGCAACATCTCAACTCGTACAAGAGATTATGATGAAATGTAGTGCATTTTATCATATGGGGAGCATGCATGAAAGCCCATTTTCTCTAGGTAAAAAAAAAATGATTAAAGGCAATAATGAATGTTTGTCTTTTTGCAACATCTCACAATTGGGACTTTCACGCAATGGCTTACACAACCAACTTCATATTCCTTAATCGCAAATTTAAATCTCAAAGTGTGTCTTTATATATCACAGCTGTAACTCTCTCAAAACTTTCAACTTTACATCTTGCAATTGGGACTATACCTCAAAATGTGACCTTGTTTTATAATTGACCTTATATTTCATAATTGCCATTTGTATTTTTCATAACGTTTTCATAATTGCAACTTTACATGCAGAGGTGGACAGTAACTAAGTACATTTACTTGAGTATTGTACTTAAGTACATTTTTGAGTATCTGTACTTTACTTGAGTGTTATTTTTTCTGGGAACTTATGACTTTAACTTCACAACATTTGAAAGACAAATATTGTACTTTTCACTCCACTACATTTCTATCAAGATCCTCGAAGTAGAAAGTCGTTACTATGTAGCAGCTTTAAAAGTCAGTGGGTGATTTTTTTCTTCTCTAAAACGTGACTTTCTTTTTTTCAGACAGTTTATCAGTAATCACTCTTGTAGGGCTACATGAAGTGATTTCCCAGCATTAAAAGCAAGTACTTCTGTGCTTTTACTTAAGTAAAAATCTGTCTTTACAACTTTTACTTGTAATGGAGTAATATTTGACCAGCAGTATCTGTACTTTCACTCAAGTAATGGAGTTGAGTACTTTGTCCGCCTCTGTTTACATGTCAGTATTGTGACTTTATTTCCTGTAATTGTGATTTTATATTTCACAATTGACCTTGTATTTTATATAATAAGGTTTTTTTTTTTTTTACTATATTTTCATAATTGTGACTTTATTTCTTATAATAGTAATGTTTTATAATTGCAACTATATCTCACAATTGCAACTTTATATATCACTAGTGACTTTATTTCCTGTAATTGTGACTTTATTTATTACAATTGTCTTTATATTTTCATAATTGTGACTTTTTTTCTCATAATAGTCATATTTTAAAAATGCCACTATATCTCACAATTGTAACTGTACTTCTCACAATTGCAACTTTCTGTATCACTAGTGACCTTATTTCCTGTAATAGTGACTTTATATCTCACAACTGACTCATAATTCTAAATTTCTTTCTCATATTTTAAAAACTGCCACTATATATCACAATTGCAACTTTATATATCACAACTGTGACTTTATTTTGTGTAATTCTGACTTCATTTATTACAACTGTCTTTATATTTTCATAATTGCGACTTCATTTCTCATAAGTCATATTTAAAAAATTGCCACTATATATCACACATTCAACTGTATTTCTCATAACTGCAACTTTATAAATCACAATTGTGACTTTAATTCTTGTAATTATGACTTTATATCTGACAATTGACTTTATATTTTCATAACTGACTTTATTTCTCATAAGTCATTTATTTTATAATTGTGACTACAGTACTATATATCTCACAATTGCAACTATTTTTTACTTTATTTGGTACTATTTTTTCCTCTTTAGAAAAAAGTGGGTTTTTATACTTGTTCTTTGATATGAAAGACACAAGGCGTGTGCTGTGAATTCCCCACAAGAAACGCATGCGTTCGCTCACATGACATGCGACTTTTGTTGTAAATGTCATGCTTGTATTTGTCGGCAGGGGGTCGTGGAGCTGAAACGTCCTCTAAACATTGGCCTTCATTGCTTTGACTCTAACTTTGCGTGGACAGACTGCTGAGGGGACATGCATTTGAATTCCACACATCAAATCACCATAACTGCAATCAATGTTGACACGCCGGTGGTCGCAGGGGTCGGTGTTGCTGCTGTTAAATCATTCTGCTTTATCAATCCTTTGAAGGGTTTAGAGTGCACCGAGACCCCCTCCCCGCAAACACGTACACACACGCGCAAACATACTATCTCTGGATCCGCAGAAAGGTTATCTGTTGCTTCAAAGATCCGGTTTGGCATGCTCACATCCCAAAATGCAATGCTTCCCTTATCTCTGCAAACCATAAAGAATCACCATGTAAATCCCCCGTTGATAAATTGAAAGATTGCAAAATGCTTGCACCCTCTTCATTGCTCTCATTAAGTTCGGTTCATTTGCATCATCGCCAGTCTTTTATTAGTTACACATTGAGATTTAAAGTCATGGGAGCCACGTATACGAAAACTTTTCAAACAAATTGGTTTACGCGACCTTATTTTACGTGTCACTTTTTCTTAAGGCGTAATGGAATTTATGTCTCGGCTAAATAATGAAACGCCTTTGTTTGAGTGAGTCTGGCCCTTAAAACTGCTTTTAAGTGGATGATATTTAAGTGTTTAAAAGGATTGCCTTAAAATTTACGATGAAATGATGCTGTTATTGAAAACAGAGCCATTGCTGAGGGAATATTTGGGAAAGAGTGCACAGCCAAATGATGTCACTGAAAACGTTCACTATTTGACTAAAATGCTGTATTAAAGGCTGTACATACGCCAGAAAGTTCGAGGATGACGTAAAAGATTACAAAAGCCTCTGCGTAAATCTAACAACAGTAATGATGTTTGTGCTTGAAACAAGCAAGAAGAATTTGCCAAGACGTAAGACAAAGTAAACTATTATCAATATTGAAAACAGATGTGCTTCCTAATAATTTTGTGGAAACCATGATACTTTATTTGCCCATGATTCTTTGACTTCTGCTCAATTTAATGCATTATCGGTAAATAAAAGTTCATTAATTTCTTTAAAAAATCTTACTTCAAAAATCTTGAATGGTAGTATACAGTATCACGGTTTCAACAAAAACAGTAAGCAGCAAAAATACTTTCAACATTAATAATAATAGGAAGCCTTTCTTAAGCATCATATCAGCAAATTAAAATGATTTCTGAAGGATCATGTGACACTGATGCCTGGAGTAATGATGCTGAAAATTCAACTTTGCATCACAGGAATAAATTACATTTAAAAATATATTAAAATAAAAAAACTGTTATTTTAAATTGTAATAATATTTCTTATTTTTACTGTATTTTTCATCAAATAAATACAGTCTTGGTGAGCAAAAGAGACTTTAAAAATCTTAATTATTCCAAACTTTTGAGATAGGCTATATATCGGCTATATGTTACAAATATTTCAATTTTATTGAATTTTATAGAATTTATATTGGCTAAATATAGGCTATATAAAATGTGGTCTGTTCGTTTTTTAAAGGCATTCTGTCTAATCTTATCTGAAACAGTTTATTTGTTAATGATGTCATTCAGTCTGTTTTTGGAGATTTTTGAACAAAACTCATCGCTAAGATATACAGATGGCGCACGCCAACACTGCCTCATAATCGACTGACTCAGCTACAACTGATGCTTCGACATATTTCCAACATCTTCACGCTCGACACCAGCCAAGATAACAGCCAAGATCCGTCCCCCCTAATCACACTGTCTACATTCCACTGCCAATCACACTCCACGTCTCCGAGCTCGGTAATCAAACCGGCTCTCAGCAAACCACCATCTTATTACCTCCACACAGGTGTGATCATTTCCAGGGGGCAATCCCACGGCTTCATCAGCAGCCCCTGTCCTCAGAGACCCGGTGAGGGACGCGTGCAGCACGCATGAGTGAGTGCCAAGATAATTGTCCACATCTGTGTCTCTTTATTCTGACCATCAGCCATTCAAGAATCTGTCTGTCAGCGGGAGGCCCTGAGCAGAGGAGAGACGCTTAAAAGAGGAGGAAAAAAGAGAGCCAGAAGAAGGACTGAGAAAAATATAGGGGGGAATATGGTGGAAGGGAGATAACGAGATAAGTTGAGCTGGTGGGGGTGTGAAATATCAGGGTGAATCTCACAAAACTAGCCAAGAACAAAAAGCAAAAGACATCAATTATATTCATAATAAATTGTATTTATATATATATATATATATTAGGGGTGTGCATCTCATGACTCAGGCCGATACGATACGCATCTCGATGCATAGCCAACGATACGATACATTAAAGATACATATGAAGC
>NW_015652416.1:2313683-2315096 GCF_001515625.1 Sinocyclocheilus rhinocerous
AATTAAAATAAATAATAAAGAAAATGACTTCTAAACTGCTATAAGAAGCACACATTAACTCATTTGAGCTTAGTAATTAGTACTGTGTCTAGCTTACATTTGATTTACCTATTACAATAGTCCACTTACAGTTACTGCTATCATAAAAATACACTTTATATGTAGGTTTTTAATTCTACAAAAGACACATTTAATGTCCAAAAACTATTTTTTTATCAGAATGTATATTTTACTCAGAATTATTGCGCTCCTATTCGATTGCGCTCTTTCTGTTTAGCGTGCATGCGTGCAACAGCGCTCGTTGCTCTCACGTGCCTCGCCCACTCACTCCTGACAGCAAAATGGATATGTTTGCATGACTTTCTAACTGCAATGGAGAAAATATGATCACTTTTAATGCCTCGAGGCCTGTTTCATAAAACAAGTTAACCAAATAAGCCAGGCTTATTTCAGTTAGTCTGACTCATTGTCAAATGATTTGGTTCCATAAGGTAAATTTAACATAGGTCTAGATCAAGCTTAGTCACTGTGGCAATGGGAAACTAACCTGGCCGGTTGCATAAACGGTTTAGACTAGTCTTAAAAGGTTAGGATGGTGGCTAAGTTTATGCAACTGGCCCCTGGCCTAAAGCAGGCTAACTGTCAGGCTAAGCTCAGCTCCTCTACTGACCAATAGGAAACAGATAGCAGAACATTACAACATTACAATTTAAAATTGCTCTTTAAAGCATTAAAACAACTAAATTAAATGTTAAAATCACTTAATTAAAATGAAAATAAATAATAAAGAAAATGACTACATTTTAACTGCTATAAGAAACACACTGTTTAGCGTGCATGCGTGCAACAGCGCTCGTTGCTCTCACGTGCCTCGCCCACTCACTCCTGACAGCAAAATGGATATGTTTGCATGACTTTCTAACATTTACAGATGAAAAATATACCTGTGGCATGTCAGTTATGCACTGAGGAAAACACAAAGTCTCAAATGCATTAAACCGCACAGATATGCGCTGTTTGTCATGGTGGATCGATTTGATTCATGATCGATATTAAGGTCTGCTAAAGAATAAGCGTGCACAAATTAGTGAGATTTGTGTGAATTTAATTTGTCGTTAATGGACCCGATTGATTTGTTAGGTTATTTCAAGTCAGGTTTTGGACTTTAATCCCAAAGGGATTTTTTCCTCGGGTCTCCGTGGTGTTGTGATGCATCATATTCACGCAGCAGCAGTAGTGATGAGAGAGCGCGCTTGAGCAACAGTTTAGAGAGGAGAAATCAATCTACATATAAAATATTGGTCACAGATTATTGGTCATTTTCTAAATAATAAAAGTATAGCACATCCACTAGTAATTATATATAAATGAATCGGTTTTTACCGATGCAAATATGTTAGAAACGATGCATCG
>NW_015652416.1:2316995-2336863 GCF_001515625.1 Sinocyclocheilus rhinocerous
ACTACATTTTAACTGCTATAAGAAACACACATTAACTCATTTGAGCTTAGTAATTAGTACTGTGTCTAGCTTACATTTGATTTACCTATTACAATAGTCCACTTACAGTTACTGCTATCATAAAAATACACTTTATATGTAGGTTTTTAATTCTACAAAAGACACATTTAATGTCCAAAAACTATTTTTTTATCAGAATGTATATTTTACTCAGAATTATTGCGCTCCTATTCGATTGCGCTCTTTCTGTTTAGCGTGCATGCGTGCAACAGCGCTCGTTGCTCTCACGTGCCTCGCCCACTCACTCCTGACAGCAAAATGGATATGTTTGCATGACTTTCTAACGCTGTAGCCACCTTATTCTTCAATGCGGAAGTAAGCATATGGGCGAGACATCCAGTTTATTAGCCGCTATTGGGAAATAATGAGAAGAATAACAACGTGCAGTAAACGGTAAAACTGTTTGCACTACAAACCAGTGTGTTCATAATTAAGATAATACATTAAAATGACATGGTAAGACACACCAGTTTTCAATACCAATCAGCAAAACGAGCTGTTTTATACAGTTAAAAATAGCTGGAAGTGGATGAGACCGGAAGCCAGACCCACAAAATGTACAAATGGCTGTGCCCGTTCTCTTACGGGAAGAAAAAGGTGGATAGTTATTTTTCCCAAAGAGTTATAAACTCCAAATTTCAAGTGTCTATTTGGCACTTCATTGTGAACTAAACCAGAATGTGAAAATAAATATCAAAACTCTTCACCGTTCATTTAAACCAGCTTGAAGACACCTGAAGAAATATGTTTGGAAAGCCAGTGCCAAATCTGCACAAGGAGCTACAGACTCTACCTCCATTCACAGCTGTCGTTCATCATTTTCCCAGCCCTCCCAGTTTGTGTTCCAGGGAAACAATGACCAGAAGTCTTTAATGATGACATCTGTTCCTGTCAAGACATGTCAAATTAAAAGTACCCCTTTCTTTAGACTGCATTTACACTGCAAGGCCTAATGAACACATCTGTTATTCTGACACATTTGATTGGACTTGTTTGTTTACATTAAGACCCAAGGACCCCTCATACATCAGGAATAGATTAGACTCATTACATCAGTCAGAATTCAGGAATGTCATAAAAATGTAATACAATTTTTTGTTTTATTCTCCATCAACCTCTGGTTGAAAAACAGTAATATTAATAAAATTAACATTAATGATTACATTAATACCCTGCCAATATGCACTATAGGCAGTCTTTTACTGAATTACCCCAGTCCTAAATGTCACATGATCCTTCAGCAATCATTCTAATATTCTGATTTGATGCTGCTAAAATTTTTGAGGAAACTGTAATACCCCCCACCACCACCCAAGGATTCTTTGATTAAGAACAGCTTTTATTTGAAAAAAAAAAAAAAAACATTTGTAACATTAGAATTGTCTTTACTGTCACTTTCAATTAATTAAATGTATTTTTGTTAAATAAAATAATTTCTTGTTTTTTTTTTTTTGTCTATACGTTTTTAACCCGAACCTTTGAATAGTACTGTTTCCACAAAAAATATTAAGCAGCACAACTGTTTTCAACATTCACAATAATATTAGCATATTAGAATGATTTCTGAATGATCATTTGACAGTGAAAACTAGATTAACAATGCTGAAAATTCAGCTTTGCATCACAGGAATATATTCAATTTTAAAATATATTCAAATAGGAATGTAATATTTAATATTTAAAATTTTAATATTTAATTGTAATATTTAAAATAATACAAATCTTTATTATTCCAAACTTAGACTGCTAGTGTATAAATAATACACGCAACAATTTTTTCATGTAAAAAAAAACAAACAATTGTTTGACGCTATAAATACAGTCTTAGAAACATTTTGATTGGTTTTCATTCAAGGACAGTTTTTCATTACTCCCCACCCACTGAAGAAAAATCTAAACACAAGGCCTGCAAAAATTTGAAGAGAAAGCAGTCGTAGAACTAGCTACTCGTACAGACAAACGAACACTTCTTGAAAAGGGGAGGAAAAGGTGCCTGACAAGAAGTGACGCACGTGAAACTATTCACTGAGAGAATCAGAGCATCATTGTGTCAAGACGCTCATCTAGCAACAAAAGTGGAATGGAGCTTTAATTGCTCTCGCCGTTCGTGGCGGCCGTCATTGACTGTAACTGCTTAGAGGAAAGAAAATCACATCCACTGCCAGGCAGCCATAAATCACAGCTTTACTGGTACATGCACATTTGAGTCTGACAGAATCATTTAAAGACTCGGTGGGCTCGCAATCATAGGGCAATTTGAGCTTTCCTTCAAAAAGAGTTTTAATTGAATTAGTCTGAGCGATTATATGCTCCAAACTAATGGGGGCAGTTTCATCTGGCGGGGCTCACTGAGCTGAATAAAGAGCCAAATCTCAGTTCCTCCATCATTACCGGGACTCAAATGTCAGGACGCTATCAGATAAACACAAGCACATACTGTTCACTCGCGAAAAATGCCTAGTTTGAGCGCCACTGTCTACATAGGCAGCTGACAACATCAAAAAAACAATTGAAATGGGACCTGTCCTATTCCTGTTATTGTTTTACATTCAAGATTTGATCACCTTTACTTGCTATTACTAAATGTATGTAAAGATTGATTGTATGATTGTATTTGTATCTGTGTGTGTGTGTGTGTGTGTGTGTGTGTATATATATATATATACGCATAAATTAAAATTGATATATATATACATACATATATATAATGTAAGCTATATATGGTTTCATTATTTGTTAGTCATTTTATTGATTATTTTAGTCTATCTATCTATCTATCTATCTATCATCTATCTATCTATCGCCAGCAGCTCAACTAAAGCAATAAATATGAATACAGATTGATGGTGCTAAGCTAACAATTTGATATTATTTATTAATAAATGTGTATCTGTAAATATGTTCTCTTCTTTTTTCAGTTCATCCCAATGCATTCTAGGATTGCCTTGAAATTAAATGCTGCTTCATAATTTTGCAATAAAGAAGAATCTATATGCTAAAGTAACAAAATGGCTCCTTAGGAACCATAATAGGGGCCCAACAATAAAATTTCATCCCAGGTCTGTGAATTCATGCCACAGTTCTTAAGGTGTGGACATATTTATTGTTAGATGAAATTTCAAATTTGAAATCCAGTCATAGAAATTTCTCCTCATGAATTTTGTATTGTGTTCAAGAAGGTCAAACAAATTCACTATTTTGATCAACAAAAAGTTGCGTGGTTGAAAAGTGACCCTCATGGCATTGCTATACAATTGACAATGGACCTTTTTTTGCCATCAGATTTGACAAAAAAAAAAAAAAAAAAAACTAAATTTTACAGATAACATATCTATTATACATGATGTAGTGAAACAACTGAAAATCAGAAGACCAGGGACACAAGCAATTTTAGCGAAAAATGTTTAATCTCTCCTTGATGCATGTGTTTATTTACACATAATAAATTTGCAAAATAGGAAAGAGCACAATATTTACACAATGAGCATTTAACAGCCAACCTGTCACAGTTGATTCAAGTCTGAAACTCTTCAAAAGGTATCAGAATTAATAAAGTATTAAAATTCTTTAGTTTTCGTTTTCTTTGAAATCTACATGCTCACATTTTGTTCCTACGCTTAAGTTAATTCATCCTTCCAAAAATTATTTTTTCTTCAATCTGGAAACACCATGAGCGGAAATCAAAACCCGGATTGGTCTTTTGGACTGAGGAGGAGTGTAAGAAAGAGGGCGTGGCCAGACAACGATAAAGTGGCGTATGGAAAGAAATGGATTGTGGGAAATGGAAGGGTCTGAGGAGGTCGAGAAAAATGAGAGAGGAGTTGACAAGGCACTCTGTGCGAAACGAAAGCTCTGAGAGTCTGAAACACCTTATGTTCGGCTTGTTTTCCCCTTTACTACAACTTCTTTTTTTGTTTGTTTGTTCCTGTACTCAAAGTAGTTCTCAAAACAAGTGTCGTAAAATGAGAGGCATCACTCAAATACTTTACACAGCGAAGTCTTTGAAATGTCAGAATATCTCTGAAGAGTTCCACATGTTCCACAACTCAACATCTAAAAACGATTGAAAATCAAAGATAGCACTCGTCATAAAAAATAAATCGCATGAAAAGAAAGCCAAAGACGACATCAAAGTGAAACACATGTCCTGAGACATTACAATGCAACCAGCTGCTTTACAATCACCATCACCAAAGTCCCGCTAACGTAGCACAAAGCAAAGCACATCGAGATTTTTCCATCAACGATAAAATTTTTAAAAAAAAAACATGGCTAGACCGTACATTATGATATGTAGAATGAACATTATCAGCCTTTGGAATGAAAGTAGAACAGCATGCTTGTATTCTCAAATCATTTTGTAATGTCGAAGCATGCAGAAACTCATCTACTGAAAGTGAACTGAACATACTAATGTAAGGAAAGCCAGACGGAGGGGTCTAAACCACCAGTAATGCTAAACGTCTAGCCCTTTCCTTCTACTCTTAAAATTAAGACATACACGTCCAACAGTTGTGTCCTGTATGTTAGGAAGTCTATCTATCCATCTACTTCATTGACGCTTCCTTCCACATAGGCCTAAGATTGCCAGAAACGATCGCTAAAAGTTTATGAGAGCTAAACACAAACAAGCAAGCAAATCCAACATCGAACTAATTCGTTTTCGAATTCGTAAACACCTGTGCGAAGACTGAAAACGAAGGCAATTCCTAACAGGTGAACATCTCGAGTCTAAGGAGATTGTCTTTACCGTGGAAGATACGTTGTAGAGAGTTGTGGAGGCCTGCTCCGGGTTGATTAGGAGAAATCGCAATGGCATGAAATCAATAATGTAAACCGTAATCCCAAAATAAATAAATGTGTAAAGAAGTGATTCAATATTACTTTCCCAACTGGAACGAACCCTGATGTATGGCTGAGGTAACGCGAGCGAGATCCCGTCAAACGTTCGGTTGGTGCGCCTCGCTCTTTCTCTCATTGGGTTTCTGACCTAAATCTTTCAAAGACGTTTCTATCGCATCTCAGAAATTCTACTTCTGCTTTAATCTCAGTGGAAAGCCAAAGGAGGAGAGGCTTTCTCTTGTTTGAACACGACTGACTTTAAGAGAACTGCTGCAGCACATGAAAGCAAGTCACTGCAATACACATCCTCGCAGAGTTACCGACGCTCGCAAGAGAGAAGATAAAGAGAAACTCCAAAACAACCAAGATGGCGAAGAAAAGTAAAGCAGAGCTCGACTTCATCCGCTTGATACCCCTGAAACGGTTTGAGAATCGCTTCACATTTGTATTTGTAACACTGCAAATCACCAATCTTGATGGAGACGAGTTGAAAATCTAGAGAAAAAGCGCAAAAACATCCAATAAAAATGGCACAAGGAAGCCATGTAGCTTATGAGCTCAAAATTGAACAACAAAAAATAAAATAAATACAAATACTCCATACAAAGATTGTACTTCCAAAAAAAGTATCTACTGCTGACATGATGGGTGTTTAAGAATGTGTCACAGTAGATACTGCCTTTCTGAGATGAATTCAAATCAACTTAGCTTAACTATCAGTTTTGGTGAATGGGTAGCATTCACATACTTATTCAGCTTAAAAACACGCTCTGTGCGCAACAGTTTGATTGTTAAGCTTTTAACAAACGGAGGCTGCTAAAAAAAAAGTGGAACTGCATGGAATTAACATTTGCTACATTTACTGTGATGTCCAGTAGCCCCTCACTGCAGAACACAAGATCCAGGGGGCGTGGTTGGATCCACATCTAGGGGGTGGAGATTGGTAGGTTTAGGGGTGGAGATGGGTGGGTTTAGGGATTAGGGGGTGGAGACGGGTAGGTTTAAGGCGGGCGTCCACGGTGCGATTTTTGCTGTCGTACGAGCTCGCAGGTGATTTTTTTCTCTCGGGAGAAAATCGCAGATGCTCGCAGGGTCGCGATTCGTACCGTGTGAGAAGAATTACGAGACGTTACGAGCACCTCCCGTCCTCCTGAAATTTTTCAAACATGTCAAAAAAAATCGGATGCTGTCGGTTTAAATTCGTGGCGTATGTGCGGTTGAACGAGACGATTTGGCGACGTTTTTTTTTGTTTTTTTTACGTCACAAGCCGCCTGCTACAAAGAAAAGTATTTCGTCCTCAGAATCCATATTTTTATGAATGGCGCGAAACGTAATGCTTACGTCAGAGTTTGTAAAATCGTAGTAAATTCGTGTCGTGTGTGACTGCCTCCGTACAATTTTCAGATAAACTCAATTGTGACGTGCCAGAGCTCACGACGTTCCGACCTTCAGAATCGCACCGTGTACGCCCGCCTTTAGGTGTATGTAAGGTGGGAGACTTGGATCTGGATCCAACCACTCCCCCTGGATCTTGTGTTCTGCAGTGAGGACCATCTCGTGATGTCACTGAACCTTCTCTATCATCAGTAACGGAACACATTCGTCAGTTCTTCAATCTCAAGTTTTCCTTCATTCTAGACTGATTTGTGCAAAAATTACAGAGGCTTAGAGTGCTCACGTCTGAATATGAGAAAGGAACACAAAATGAAAACGGCCAATTATTAATTGTCGATTGAGTTTTCACACGGAATAGCAAAGAATATGTCCTCAAGTGGCTTTCAGACTAAAACCATAATAGCAATAAAGGTTGAAAGAAGTGTACAAAAACTAAATACACAGATTCATCCACCAACTAAACAATGAACCTTTTGTTTTTCGTGAGGACGATTTCCCCAAAAAACACTAGGTACCACATGGGAACACATTTGTCTGAGTTTGTTCTTTTTTGCCAATTTTTTTCACTCTCAGTTCTTCAGTCACTAGGGTAGTCAACATTTAAATCATAGCACATTTCATCTAAAGAAAATCGTTTTTTGCACTAAACAACATTCAAATAAAACATGGCACAGGACATTTTTTTTCGATATTTTTTTTTTCATAGTTCAGTCTTTGTTTCACATATCAAATTCATCTTATTCTTTTCTATGTTAAAATGGAAAACTTTGTATGCATCTTTTCACTCTTTTTGTATAAAAATGCAGTTGTATTTATATATCTATACACATTTATATATATATTTATATCATTTTCATTTGTTGTAGTTCCTGTAAATTGTGCAAATTCAGCAGTAACACAAGTGGCAGGAGACTGGAGTGAGTGAGTTGTTTGATCAACCCAAAGAGTAAAAAAAAAAAAGATGTTAAAGTAAGTGCTAAAACAAAATTCTGTTTGTGTTTGTGTGGAGGGGGTTTTATCCTTCATGGGCTTTAAGGTCTTCTGGCTCATAATACAAGACATCCTTGGTGAGTAAAAGCACACAAGCGTGGCTCAACACACACTCCAAAATGATAAAAATCCAAAAAACTAAGTCCTATTGGTTGGACGTGGCGTCCGTGGAGACATTCTGGTGCGTGTTGAGTTCAAAGGAAGTGATGAAAGAGGATTTCCACCCTGGGCTGAGGGGTCTCCAGTGTACTGCTTCTGTCCTTGCAGTCCATTAGCTTAGTGAGTGTGTGTGTGTGTGTGTGTGTGTGACTGTGGGCGAGGCTCGGGGGTGGGGTCAGGAGGTCAGAGGGAGCCAGCTGAGGTGGGTGGAGAGACGGGGAGGAGGTCCTCAGCTTGTCAGAGCCATGGTGTCGATAACCTGTTCCAGTTTACTGCGCAGTCTCTGTCGCCGAGCTAACTCATCCTTCTGCAGTGCGGACAGGATCTGTAGAGGAGGAAATGACCTCAGATTAGAGTGTTTTCACGGTTTAGTAGGTAGTTATTTAGTTGGTTTATGAGGCAAAAGGCTTGCGTGACAAAATTATAAATTACTGTATATACTCTCAGCATAAAAATGATAAAATACACAAAGCCTTAATTACACACTTGATATGGGTTTTTGCTCTTTATTTTGTTGCGCAAGAGCTTAAAGATGCTTCCTGTGTTGATTAGGATGTAGAAAAACATCTATAAATAGATATAAAAATGACACCAAAGTCACCACAGAACACTCATTAGGATTTCTGAACTAGCAAGTAAACCTTCTAGGAGAACTTAAAGACAGCATGAGCTGATTTTATGATTGATTTTGTCAATTTAATGCAATGGGAATTGATTGGATGATGAAAAATTGCCGAGGGAGGAGCTAAAAATAGAAGGGCTTGATGATGTCAGCTGAAAAGAAAAGTCGTTTCAGAAGCCGAGTGAATTTAAATGTAATAATGTTGATTTTAAAGAAGGTGGGGTTCCATCCTACAACTTTCTGGTTACCAGTCAAGATCTTTAACCACTTGGCTTCACCGCTTCCTTTGGGTATGTGTCTGTCTGCTGACGGAGATGCAAATGTGCCGCTCAGAACTTGTTTGCGAAACAGCATGTGATGCTAACACCCATCTGCTTGGTTTAACCAAAAGCAAGTGTCTAAATGTAAGGAAACGGCAAAGAAAAGAATCTCCAACACCCTCAGCGTCGGATAATGGACTGCTAATTTCCCTCCTGTTTTCACGCAGGTTCAGCGAGGGTGTTCACGTGGACACGTGTGCATCTGGATAATAAAGACTAATGAACATAAACGGCTGTTTAAAACGCAACCAGCTGCAGTGTATTAATGTCAGACAGAGAGAGGGAGAGCGGTTTCATAGAGAGCAGAGATGATGTTTGATGAGTTGTGTTAGACTAAACTCTCCCGAAGGTAAGAAAATGGAAGACGGAAATGAAATAGTTTAGAAAGAAACAAGGCTAGGTGCTAACTATGGACACCTTTTTATATCTGCTTAATGGGTGAAGAAACACAGTTGCAAATGTAGGAATAATTATGCAGACCCACTGTCTCTATTTCTTTTCTTTTCACTAAAACACACACACATTTCTATGTGAGGTAGAACTAAATGGTCTCTTTCTGCGGCTCATTATCTCTCCATTTATCCAGCCTGGCTGGAATGAGTCACTGCTTTTGACACATGATCTCGTGTGTGCTGTCAGATGGCGTTACGTGTGAAGGGCTACATGGATAATACTGTATCTGAGTGGCCATGTATTAACAGTGTTAGATTTCAGATTTTGCCATTTTAACAGTCTATTCTGGCCTGCTTCGGTCGAAATCTGAAGTACTAGTCAGAGTAGCTGCCATATTTTTTCATTTTTCCTCTATGAAATATCTTCAGAATGGCATACTACACACTATTTTTCAAAGAAAGTAGTATGCATTATTTATAGCAAAATCATTTTCTGCATGCATGAAATAGCTACTACCTCTTTGCTGAATTGTTAAGTGTGCAACCAAAGCGCACTGTATGAAATAGTGTTTCACATGATGCTACACGCTCAACTTGATCTTCTATTTCCAAAATGAACTGAAAGTGATATTAACTGATTTTGTTTACACCTGGTCACTTCATGCGTTTTCTCTGATCGGATATCTATCTGATTTGTTACAATGGCTCCATTTACACTTGGTCTTTGCAAAACGGATATAAATCCAATCTTTAATTCTCACGCTATATGCAAATTTAATGGAGTTCATGTCAACGAAAGCAACAAAAATTTGCTGCATTTTAGTCATCATCAGCTAATTTCAAGATCAAAGACCACAACAGGGGAGAGCGCGGCATCAGCACTGGAAAGATAAGTTAGTCTCACTACTTGATGAAGGTAATTGTGTGTTGAGCATCTGCGTCTTACTTTCAGTTTCATTTACGGCAGTTTGCACATCGGCTTGCTGAAGAGATACTCAACTACTCATCCGCGGCGATGTGTTGCATTAGCGCTGTCATATCTGACTATAACAGCCTATAACATTCTCTCACATGCGTATTTTTTTTTATTTTGGGAGGAGTAAAATGTACATATGTGGTTTCAACAACCAGATGCATTTACATTTGTCCAGTTTCACCACCTGAAGTGGTTTGAGCGATCAGATTTAAATGTCTCGAAATCGTTTCCGATAGCTATGCGATCAGAGAAAATGCATGAAGTGACCAGGTGTAAACAGGCCCTAATATTGCTCAAACATCTATTTCTTGACTCTTTCTTTAAGTTTTATACATTTTTTTAATTAATCTCTGAAATACCTAGATGCAACTTGTGGAGTTAAACATGCAAATTGGTGGTCATGTGACAATGTGTGTGAAATGTTTGTTACTTATTGCATCCTATGCATATTAATGACAACAATAGTAATTATATATGGTTCAACTGGATTTGCCTAAAAACCAAAGTGTTGACGAAGTTGCTACCCAACACCAAAATTACCTACATTAAAAAAAGTGTCCTTATTATTAAATATTGACATGGTTTATTGTTATCATTACCATACAATATACTAAAATTACCATGACATATACAGTACAGTTTGACTGTTGATGTTGTCAACAAAGATATGGGTAATGTTTCTCCCTTTTTTATTTTATTCTTTACATTCATTTTATTCAATGCACAATATTACAGTAAAATTGCATTTTATTATCTGCATTTAGCATCTTTAGCATATATAAATAATAGTATGCACTCTGTGCAGTATGCCAGTATTCCATTCTGAACACAGCTTTTCTTTTTCTCACCTCGTCTTTGTACTTGGCGATGTAGGAGTAGATCTCGTGGAGGGCGCTCATGCTGTTAAACTGGCTCAGGTGGAGTCTGGACTGCTCCGCGAGATAAGCGCTCATGTCCTGATCACTGATGGCGGGCATGCGTGCGATGTCTGAGTAATACCTGCAGAACAGCATAACAGCAGGTCCAGATGAGTGTGATGATTCGGGGTCTTTGAAGGTTATAATTAGCGACTAATATTTTCTGCCAAGCAAGATCTTAGTCCACTTACCTTTCTACCCAGTTCTTGTAGTTAGGAATATCTTTAGCGTAGAGCAGCTTATTGGAAGGGGAATCTTTGCCGAGCTTGTGTTCAGATGTGGAGCAGGAGTCCATGAAGGTTTGGGCCACTACGGAGAGACACGCATCTGTGATGCTGTTCTTGTGGATGTCGAACACAAACTGAGGGTTCTTGATCACGTTCACCCAGAACCTCAATGGCAAACTGAGAACGAGGGGAAGGAAACCGGTAGATAATGAGAACAAAATCCAACTGATTTCATAAAACAGTCATTTAATTTTGAATGAAATGTTTTAAGCGGTGTCGCTCCTCACCAGTTGCTCTTCCAGGTGTGTCGAACATCTGAATCTGTGATTTGGTGTTTGTCCGCCTGCTCGTCCAGGAAGTCAAACATGTATTTAATGGCGAGAGGGAGGGCACTGCCACGGTGAGCCGTGCTGAATATCGTCTCAAACAAATCATCAACGAATTTCTGTAAAGTACCCTGTAGAGAAAGAAGAAAACAGAAAGATCTTGTCTGAGATTCTTAATGAATATGACTGTCGAATGTCCTTTTTTCATATACAATAAATATGAAATCAGTGGTTCTCAACTGGTTATGCCTAAACACTAAGTGTAACAGTAAAATTACCTAAATATATCCTACAAAATGAAAAGAAATTCTCCTTAACATTAAATACTGGAATTGTTTAGATATTAGCATGACATAAACATTAGAGTGTGACTGCTGATGTCATCAACAAAATATTGATGTATATTTTTTCCTGTCGGTTTCAAAAGCTCAATTGTTTTATTTTATTTAATGCTCAATATTATGGTTAGTTGCATTTCATTAATTACATTTAACATCTTTTTTTTTTTTCACACAAGCTGACAACCACTGTATTACAGAAACTTTACACACATAAAAGCCTGAAAACGTAATGATTCGAAGCTACTTGCACAAAATCGCTACTTGCAAAAACTTACTAAAGGCCTAAAATCGCTAAACAGCCTCAAGCAGCCGAACAGGAGATGTCGGTTTATTCATCATGTCTGCGAGCAGGAGAACAGCAGTGGCTCTCAGATAATATGGAGTGTGTTGATTAGAATGCTGGTGTGTGTGTGTGTGTGTACGAGACAGACAGACACAGTCCGCGAGGTTTCCCAGCATTCATTCCGCGCTCTGTCACCACGCACCATGAAGCACTCGATCCACAACAAATTACCTGTCTCCTGCTGTTCTCTTCCACTCCAGCATTACATTTATCTATCGTTTTTTTATTATGTATCAAAATTGACCACCCGAGAGGCTTGTAAACATATTCTGATTTCATTTTTTTTCTAGCCTAACAATTAGGAGGCAAAGCAATAAGCTACAGAACCAAGAATGGGGGGAGGAAGATAGAAGAGTGGAAATGAGATAGCAGGAATATTATATTGTGTCCTAACTAGGTGCGATGCGACAAGATTCAAGCAATTTCTCCGTCAACACTAAATGTGAATCTGTGACAATTACAGCCAATCAGAACATATTTGATGTTTAATTTGCAGGATGTTGGACCAATGGGATTCACAGTAGGCAGTTTTTCCCAGCACTCCTGCCCTTCAAAGAAATTAGGAAAGTGGTCAGAAATGGACAAAAGAGACACCAGATGTTAACTGTAATGCGCACCCCCCAACCACTCCCTCGTGATCGAATCGACCAAAACACATCTTATTAGCAGGATTAAGAGAGAAAACTTCATGCAAGCTCACCTTGGTGGCCAGCAGTCCGGGATTTAAACCTTGCTGCTGAAATCGGAAGTTTGGTTTGAAGGCAAAAAATGTTCTCTTACCACTCATGATTCTAACACAAACCCACAGTGTTCTGTGTATTTTTGTGGCTTTCAGACCAGAAATGAAAGCAGCTGGTCTAAATATTGTTTTCCGTTGCCTCTTTTTGTGTTCGATATGTAAATTTCACAATATTAGATTAAAAGATCAGAAAAAGCCCATACATACTCCTGCCCTTCAAAGAAATTAGGAAAGTGGTCAGAAATGGACAAAAGAGACACCAGATGTTAACTGTAATGCGCACCCCCCAACCACTCCCTCGTGATCGAATCGACCAAAACACATCTTATTAGCAGGATTAAGAGAGAAAACTTCATGCAAGCTCACCTTGGTGGCCAGCAGTCGTGTCAGGTAGATCTCTGACACCATCTTGCTCCCGCGATCGCCCTCGCGCTGGTCTGCATGGTCGTGATTTTTGACGAGGTGCCAGAGTTTGGTACCGCTCTCTAGATCGGGCGTGATCATGGGCGTCCGGGACCGCAGACTGTCTGGGCTGCTGGCCGTCCTCAACATGCTCTCTGAAGAGAAAAACAAAGTCAATCATCAAAAGATTTCTAGAATTTTATAACACAGATAGCACTATTTTTTACATTTGCTAGGATGAGAAACAATAATACTTGCCAAAAGAATTGTTCATTCTGATTAATGTTAAAGTTCAACAAACTATCTAGTAAAAATTGATGTCTTTTATCATGTTCCTTATACTGCCGCCATTTTATAAAAGCAATGCGGCAGCAATTTGACAGCAATTTTATCTTAGTCAAGGGTGTTTTAGGTACTCGTACAGCATTAAAATCACTGTAATGCATGGCCTCTCGAGGCTTATTGCTTTTATTTCATCATAATCTGGATGGTTCAGAAATCTCTGGTAGTATTGAATCCACCCATCTTCATAAATATAATATAAAGCGAAAACCTAAACAACATAAAACAGTCACATCGGCGGTTGTAAATCAGGTCCGGCGGTCTCTTCTATCTGATGAGCAGTCGGCTGCTAAATACCCAGGAGTTACACATCAAAGATGAGAGCAGAGAGGAGCTGAGCTCTGGTTAATGGATGGTTAAGCACAGTAATCTGTCTGAGGATAAGGCATTCTGGGTAAGGATCATTTCCTGTGGATGCCCTAAACTACAATGAATATACTGCATCTGCAGAATCCATCAAAAACTCCCTCAGGTTTATTCTATCCTTAAGTGGCAAGTGGGAGTGAAAGATAGAGTCCCGCATCTGGATTCTAGTTAATCAGTCACAGACTGGCAGGCCGGCATGCTTGAAAGAAACAGCCACTGTAAGCTTAATTCGGCTCCTCGCAGCGCTTTTATATTACACCGCATAAAAAAGTCAAGGCTTAGAAAAACATAATAGTAAAAAAGCAAATAAATAAAGGAATAAATAAACCAGGGAATGAGCATTTTTAAGCTACACAGAGACCACAAGATAGCGGAGATAAACACTAATGGCTGAAACTTACTCTGTGCAAGTACGTCAACGCAGACGTTCAGGCACCGAAATGTGTCAGAAGGCAATTCATAAAGCAATACGAGTGTGTGTTGCCTTCACAGTGTTGCTGCAACGATGGGAATTAGCATAAACGGTCTTCTACGGTCAAGTTTCTAATTCATGTAAACCACAGATGCAGCAAGTGCAAAGAGAAGTTAGTTTTTCTGAAAAATATCTAGTTTGCATTAAATTGATTTATAAATTTATAAATAAAGATATTTATAATGTTACTAAAGATGATTTTCTTTGAAAATTTAGATCAAATAATCTTGAAATAATTTATTATGGTGCCCTACAAAACAAAACAAAAAACAAAAACAAAAACACAAAACACAAAACAAAACAAAAACAACAAAAAACAAAAAGCAAAAAACAAAACATTGTTTTCAGCATTGATCATATGAAAATGTTTCTGGAGCACCAAATCAGCATATTAAAATTATTTCTGAAGGATTATGGGACACTGTAGACTAGAGTAATGGTGGCTAAAATTCAGCTTTATTACCACAGGAATAAATAAAATTTCAAAATATATTAAAATAGACAACAGTTCTTTTAAATTGCAATATTATTTCACAATTTTACTGTATCAAATAAATATCTTTGATCAAATAAAAACAACAACAACAACTAACAACCCCCAAACTTTTGAACAAACTTGTATATTTTATTTGCTTCTGTATATATCAGCTTTATATCAATCACCCTGCTTTCTAAATATTGATATCAGCCATTGAAACCCCCATATTGCATTAAATTTATAAATTTATAAATAAAGATATTTATAATGTTACTAAAGATGATTTTCTTTGAAATAATCTTGAAATAATTTATTATGGTGCCCTACAAAACAAAACAAAACAAAAAACAAAAACACAAAACAAAACAAAAACAACAAAAAACAAAAAGCAAAAAACAAAACATTGTTTTCAGCATTGATCATATGAAAATGTTTCTGGAGCACCAAATCAGCATATTAAAATTATTTCTGAAGGATTATGGGACACTGTAGACTAGAGTAATGGTGGCTAAAATTCAGCTTTATTACCACAGGAATAAATAAAATTTCAAAATATATTAAAATAGACAACAGTTCTTTTAAATTGCAATATTATTTCACAATTTTACTGTATCAAATAAATATCTTTGATCAAATAAAAACAACAACAACAACTAACAACCCCCAAACTTTTGAACAAACTTGTATATTTTATTTGCTTCTGTATATATCAGCATTATATCAATCACCCTGCTTTCTAAATATTGATATCAGCCATTGAAACCCCCATATTGGATGATCGCTGGCCAAACATTTGCCTTTGTGTACTTGCAGTTGCATTTTTACGAGTATGTTTCTGGCCAAACAGGCCATTCGCGCCTGCTTGGTGCTAGCAACGCACAAGTGTTTGTATCTCGTTTCTCAATGTGGCACAAATCGCATATAATGTTCAGCTCAGGATAATAAAGGATGACACGAATATATAAAAATACCCTGTGAGCAGTCTGAAATAAGACTTCCTCTGTTCTCTCCCGTGGCCCATGAATGCATCGTTCATTATTAATGGTACGAGTGTCAAACTTCATTACGGAGGCCCAGGGAGATGCATATCTGTCTGGTGCTCTTATCGCCATGTCCATTCTGAGGCTGGGGAGGAATGTTCCTTAGGGTATTGAAGATATGAATTCACTTCCTGTGCTTGGGTGTGAAGGGATTTGGAACAATGTTCAAAGGTATTTTCTGGAGCTTACATATCCAGGAAATCAAATAAAAAACGTAAGAGCCAGATCATGTAATGACCACGATCTGCACCGGCATCACTCCGACACCACAGTGACAGCGCTAACCGCTGCCATTTCTATGGCAACGAGCGAAACACGACTTGAACAACAATACGAATGTGTGTCCAGTGTTTGAGCACTCAGAGAATTATCCCAGACATGAAGCCCCCTCTCAAAGGGAAATATAATGGACGTCTGCCATGAGAGAGCCATGGCTTGAGTGCATGTAATTCTGCGGCAATCACGGATACTCGCTTCTGAGGAGGACAGAAAACATTAAACAGCTTTTTCTCTCTGATCCCTTTTCCCTTTTTTGGGTTGAGGAACAAAACACCTTCAGTTCTGTGCTATCATCACCTCTTATTCGCACAAACAGCCAAAGTGCTCCCGAAAACAAAACAAAATCATCACAAAGAACAGCGAAAAACATCAAGTCTGCCAGCTTTTTGAAATCGAGACACGAGGACACGATACTAGTGCGAGTCCTCATTTTCAGGGGAAAAATAGAGGCCAGTGAGCTCTGGGTGCAATACATAGAAATCTTTCAGTTGAATATGGCAAATGTGATCTCGCTCCTCTAATGAAATTCTCTGAGGAGACGAGACTTTGCGTTGAGACGTTGAGACAGAGTTCGTACCGTATCTGCTGAGGGACTTGGTGAAGGTGGACGAGTTTGAGATGTTGTACGCAGAGTTTTGCTTTGGCACCAGGGCGATAACAGACCCATCTGTTACCTGAGAACAGTGAGAAACACAACATTACCGCAAATTACTCAGAAAAAACTCAATCATAGAGACATTAGCAGACTCTGCTAATCATAGATATATTATGCAACAATACATGGTAAAGCTCACAGATCAAACTGTACATTGTGTATCAGATGCAAAAAAAAAAAAAAAAAATCACAATATTTACACTACTGGTTAAGCTCCAAGTTTGGAGATTTTTTTAAAATGTTTTTGATAACTGAGCACCAAATAAGCATTTTAGAATTATTTCTGAAGAATCATGTGATATTGAAGACTGGAATAATGATTAAAATTCAGCTTTGCAGTCACAGGGAATAAATGACATTAAAAAAATCAAATAAAAACAATTGTAACAATATTTCACAATATTACTGGTTTTACTGTATTTTTGAGAAAATAAATGCAGCCTGGGTGAGCTTAAGATAGTTCTTTCAAAAATATTACAAAATATTAATTATTCCAAACTTTTCACTGTTAGTGTTTGATATATGACTAATATGTCATCTTGATTACAAATGTTTAGTAGTCAAGATCATAAAACAACTTTTAAATGTGTTCCCACCTCATTTGACCAGTGAGTTACCATGACTTTTACATGAATACATAAGAATTTTTCAAAATAATTCAATAGAGATTACTGGAAATCATTTCCATTTGTATATCAGGTAAGAATACTTGAATTTAAGAATAATTAAGACATCCTTTGTGTAAAAAAGCCTCTCTCTCTCTCTCTCTCAAGCTGTTTAATGCCACTCAGCGGGTGTTGCATTAATCAGTCCAAAAGAAGTAAAATAAAAAGTGCCCATCCATTAAAAAAAATTGTGTCTCACACGGCTCCGGGGGTGAACAAAGGCCTCCTGTAGCGAATCGATGCGTTTTTCTAAGAAAAATATCCATATTTAAAATCACTTTAATGTAGCTTGCACCAACAGTTGTACACGGAAGCAGCTCCGGGCGGATGACGTATGAGTTCAGCGTTGCGCATGCGCCGGTGAGTCTCGTGAAAACCAACGTTTGTTTACAGGAAATGTTTATTTTTTCACTTAAAAACTGAGGTACGTACACTCAGATTAATAAAAAAGTGATTATTACGTTTTGAATATGGATATTTTTCTTACAAAAACGCATCGATTCGCTACAGGAGGCCTTTGTTCACCCCCCCGGAGCCGTGTGAGACACTTTTTTTTATGGATGGGCTCTTTTTATTTCACTTCTTTTGGACTGATGCATGCAACACCCGCTGAGTGGCATTAAACAGCTTGAAAGATCAAAGACCATTTTTAATATAACTCCGACTGGATTCGTCTGAAAGAAGAAAGTCATATACACCTAGGATGACTTGAGGGTGAGTAATTTATGGGCTAATTTTCATTTTTGGGTTAACTAACCCTTTAAATTCCCATGACCTTACAGTTCATACCATCTCTGTCCATAACACCTTTATTTTCCTTATTTGGGCTGTTTATTTTCATGGTAACAGCTCAGGTGTGGAGAGTAACTGTACCTGATAGTGTGCTAGTGTGTTCAGGCGTTTCCAGTCATTATCAATCTTAGTAGTGACATCCTCATCCTGCAGAATGATCCTCGCCAGTCGCCCCTGCCGCCACTCTGAAACAGAAAACAAGATGAGTTTGGTGTGTCAATAAGAACGGGATGTTTCATGTTTTTTGTTTTTTTTTACTGATTTTTACTTATTCATTAATCGATTTTTCAATTGAGGATGCCCCCAAATGGCTCTCAAAGCAAGTTTTGCCAAATTTAACTCACTTTTGGGGGCAAGTCTGTGCTCAAACTCCAGCTATGTGTGTACAACACGCACATTGCTCCCACAGCAAGGACGACTGACCACTTGAGGGAAGCTTTCCTCTTTAGAAAGGCTTCATTTAGAGCATATAACCTTGTGCAGACCTTGTCCGGAATCTCCCTGTGCAGAGTGAAGTCGCTTTTCCAAGCTGAACAGTTAAGGAAACATGCACTTGCTGTTACCAGAGGTGAGCTACATAACTAGGAAGTCGTAGTCCGGGTCAGATCTAAATTACGGATCTGATCAAGGTCATGGGAATGACTATTCTAAGCCTCTTATAAGCAAACCGTTCCAATAAACAACCTCCCTGCTTGTTTGTTGCAGGAGGAAGTCACAGTTTCTTATTTCGAAACAGGCTCTGAAAGACAACTGCCAAAGAGCAAAGCAAAGCCAGATGAGATCTGCAGCTGATACTGTAGCATCACTCAGTCTGAGCCAGATGACAATCATGTTGGGAACTGCTCGAGCTAATGGGATCTTGCTGTGGATGATATGGTTCAGTGTCTATTTCCCTGGTGCCCACAATGGTGACTTCAGCATCCATTTATATCAAGCTGCTGATAAGCTGAACATTTGTATCAGCTGACATATTATGTGTACAACACGCACATCACTCTGACACACAAGGACGATTAACCACTTGAGGGAAGCTTCCCTCTTTAGAAAGGCTTCATTTAGAACACATAACCTTGTCCGAATCGCCCTGTGCAGAGTGAAGTCGCTTTTCCAAGCTGAACAGTTAAGGAAACATGCACTTGCTGTTACCAGAGGTGAGCTACATAACTAGGAAGTCATAGTCCGGGTCAGATCTAAATTACGGATCTGATCAAGGTCATGGGAATGACTATTCTAAGCCTCTTACAAGCAAACCGTTCCAATAAACAACCTCCCTGCTTGTTTGTTGCAGGAGGAAGTCACAGTTTCTTATTTCGAAACAGGCTCTGAAAGACAACTGCCAAAGAGCAAAGCAAAGCCAGATGAGATCTGCAGCTGATACTGTAGCATCACTCAGTCTGAGCCAGATGACAATCATGTTGGGAACTGCTCGAGCTAATGGGATCTTGCTGTGGATGATATGGTTCAGTGTCTATTTCCCTGGTGCCCACAATGGTGACTTCAGCATCCATTTATATCAAGCTGCTGATAAGCTGAACATTTGTATCAGCTGACAATACCTGCTTTGAACAGAAGCATTTGATTACAAGAACATGCAATCGGGATGTTAATAATTTAGTTTAATCATTTAATTAAGCATACCAATTGTCAATTAATTTCAGCACATTTAGTGTGTGTGTGTGTGTGTGTGTGTGTGTGTGTGTATATATATATATACATATATATATACA
>NW_015652416.1:2337829-2350118 GCF_001515625.1 Sinocyclocheilus rhinocerous
TTTTTAAAATGCATTTTATGCTTCACAGAAGAAATCTGAAACAACATGATCAATATATATACATATATATATATGAACAGTTCAGATGCAAAAGCCTCTAAGAGCCGTCTGAAATTTTCTTCTAAAATGAGCATTTTTATCAGGCTCCTATAATAAAATAATAAAATATTATACATCAATAATATTCAATATTAGAATGAAATACTAAGAAAAAAAATAGTATAAAGTAGGTTGTGTGGAGATAATATTTGGACTCTTCCACATGCATTTTGTGGTATTAAAATGAATAATTAAAATGGATAATTGATCACTAATTTTAGTGACAGTCAACTATGAAACTTCCTGAAGAATGACATATATGTAATATTTCATTGATGTATCCATCTTGACGCATAACTGCTCTTCCACGCATTAATCTAAACCACAAATCTCTTCAGGGATTTTCACACTGTATTTAACCCTGGGTTATCATCTTTTTAACCCCGGGTAAGGTCACTCTTTATCCTGGGTTATGCAACATTTCACTTATTTATTTTGAGAAGTAATTTTGAGAAGAGGTTAAGCACCGCTTTTAACCCTAGGTTATGAAACCCTCACGAACTGCAGAAGCAAAGGTATACGCTATACAGTGTGCTGCCAGAATGTTACAGCGAATTATTTATCAACAGAAAACCAATCATAAACCACCTCATTCTATATTCATGTGCTTTGCCACAGAAACCTCCACTTTAACATTAAACATTTTCAGAGATGGACAGGCAGTTATTAAAACGGGTCATTTGCCAATCAATCTTATTGACCTCATAAATATGCAAATAGGAACCTTTAACCCAGGGTTTCCAAATGTAGAGTATGAACCCAACTGCCCAGCATTAATTACAAATCCAGAGCAAAGTATAAATAGCGTGCAACATGAAACAAGTTAACCCAGGATTATCTATATGTATGACCCTGCGTTAACAATTTCAAGTGTGAAAATCCCTTTCCATCATATTCTTTCCTTATCTTTCTCAAGAGTTCTTACCCAGGTCCATGTCTCCTGCTTTGGGTCTCTGGGAGTATGGGCTTCCTTTATACACAGCATCCAGAAGCTTCTCCTTCACCTGGGTGATAGTGTCACAGTTCAGGCATTTCACAGTCACCTCTGGGCCGTTCTCGTTCTCTGGGTTCACACAATGAAGTGTCTAAAAGGAGATGAGATAAATCAGTCTGAGCAATTTATTATTAGCATCTAGTTTGAACAGTTAAAGCACTCTTGCACTGTAAAATCAAGTTGAAAACACAAGTGAGCAGCCAACCCCTCTCAAAGAAAAGATTTATTTATAGAGTAATGATTAATATAGGGATGCACCGATACCGATACTGGTATCGGTATAGGGCCCGATACTGGCCTCCTGTACTCGTACTCGTACTCGTTAAAATGCCCCGATACCAAACGCCGATACCACACAGCATGTGATAAGCGCCATATTCAAACAAAGAAACACCAACAACAGAACAACAGACAGCAGAAAGGAGTTAAGGATGTCTACTACGAAGTATATGTATGCAATGAATATAATGTTAAACATTCAGTATTAACGCCTGTATAGCTGAAGTGCGCGAGCTGATAAAAAAAGCACGCTGAGTGGATTGAGCGCGCGGCGGCGCAGATGCGCGAGCGGCCTCGCTCCGTTCCCACGGCTCTCGGCCCTGCCCCACTCGTCACACAATACAAATATCGGTATCGGTACTCGGTATCGGCAAGTACCAAAAATAAAAGTATCGGTATCGGGCGAGTACTGGAAAAAGTGGTATCGGTGCATCCCTAGATTAATATATTAAATTATTTAATGTATATTGAAAATATATCGAATAATATTGTTAATACATTACAATATACTGAATAACACATAAGAAATCGTCACTTTTCAAAAATTGAAAAATATGACAGTATTTTTTTTTTTCTCAGTAATACATGTCATAATGTATAGATGTACATGTGATAAAATGTTGTACTGCGTGTATAAATACTTGAACATATGTACTATAGATATTTCGACATTTACATGGCAACATATATATGTTATTATAGCAATCAATCCATTAAGTTATAAATGTTATAAAGTAATCCAATTGTCCAAATGTCCTAAAATGTTAATGTAATACTTTTTTTCTTATATACATCACACATACTTTCATATATGAAATGTGTAACTATGCAAATAATAAAGTTAGATATGTTTATGAATACTGTGTGTTCAGATTTATGTAAACCCACGTGAAAGAGAAATTTAGTGTTTCATTATATCTATTACATGTAAAAATGTGGTGCAGTTTGTCTTATTTGCTATATAATTTTTATATGTATCAATATACCAATGCAGTATATAGCACTAGTTTCCCATATATAGAACTGTAATATATCACATTATATTTTCCAGTATGTTCCCACATATTTTTGGTTTTGTAAGGGCAGTTGCCTAATTAAAAAGCTCACAAGTGACTTATTTGAAATACTCTACATTTGAGAAATCCATCAGCAGGGAGTATGCATAACACTCTTTACATGAAGTGCACAGAGAATTGACTCAATTAATTTCAACAGGGTTTAGTGTTAGCATGTTGCTAAGCTAACAGCATGACACTTTAACATGACTTCAAGCTGATTTTTTTTTTCTTCTATAATAATGTGCATGAATTGTGCACATGAATTATACCTGAGACCATCAGGTAAATTTGGATTTAATCCTGATTTTATGCAAATTCAAATATGGAGAGACATAAAGAAACATCAGATGAGTTCGTTGTTGTGCACTTGCACTGACCAGCGTCTTGTAGTCAATCTGTTGTCGGATGAGTTTGTCCTCACTGAGGGAGTATCGGGCCTCTCCAGTGATGGCGTCTATAGGGCCTTTTTCCATCTGCTGTTTCATAGCACAGTACAGCATGAAGAGAGGCTCACCTGCACACTCCTGTAGAGAGAGAAAGAGTGTCAGAAACAACAACAGTGTGTTAGGACTCCACGATGTCATGAATACATGCACTGTGACTTTTTCACCTCATAAAAAGTGGAAGACAAAGCAATAAGATGACGCAATCAATAGTCCTTCTTTCCTTTCATAGTAACACATGGACATAAAATGCATTTCAGGTATGTATATTGAGCAAAACTTGATTACTGATAAACTGTCACTTCAGATTTGAAAAACAAGCAGCTATAATGATGCACCGCTTTCAAATAATCACAAGGACTTGCCAATCAATACAACCATTAGCCTCTCACACCCTCAAAAAGCCCCTCTCGAAAAAGACAAACAGTTTAAACGCAGGGGAGAGAGAGAGCGATAGATGGAGGTTAACGATTGGGAGGAAGCACTTAAACCCCTTTGTGAAACGAACGGATAGGTGTGGAGAGAGAGAGAGAGAGATTGCTGGGGGTGTGGACTGATAGGCTGTTTTCTGCATTAGCATTAACATCTTTCACTGACTAACAAACAACTTTATGTTTTTCAGTTTCTTAGTTCTTTATATTTATGTTTCTGGCTGATTAGGTGTCCATTAGCAGTTAACTAGCCTTATATAGTCTGGCTTATGGTTCATAACTTATTTTGGACAATTAGCATCCACTCAGAGAGCAAGACTTGGTCTGACTGAAATGTAAAGTTACCAGCTAAAACTAAAAACTAAATCATGCTTAAAATACAAATAAAACTTTTAAAATGAGAAATTATTTTAAAATCAATGAATAAGTTTGCTTAGCTATAGATTCTGAGCTACAATAACTTACTGAGACAGAAACTAGCAATTAACAGTCTTATTCATAGAAGCTTCAGATTTTGTATGGTATGTGAATAAGCTTGTTAATCGCTAGTTTCTGCCTCAGAAACTAGCAAGTTTATTCACTGTAGCTTCAGAGAGCACACATTGTGTGAATTATAACACACAAAATCTGAAGCTATAATGAATAAACATGTTAATCGCTAGTTTCTAGAGAAATTTTTTTTTTGAAGAATACTGAGACAAAAGCTAACAATTAGTAGTCTTATTTGTAGCCTCAGATTTTGTGAGGTATGACAATAAACTATAATTGCTAGTTTTTGCCTCAAACAACTGATTAGCAAACGTATTAGTCATTGTAGATTCAGACAGCAAATATTGTGTGAATTACACATTAACACACAAAATCTGAAGCTACAATGAATAGACTTGCTAATCGCTAGTTTCTGAGGCAGAAGCTACAAAGGATCTGAAGCTGCAATCTGAAGCTATAATGAATTGTAATGAGTTTGAGACAGAAATGAACAATTAGTAATCTTATTCATTGTAGCTTCAGACAGCAAATATTATGTGAATTACATATTTAAAAAATCTGAAGCTATAATGAAAAAAACATGCTAATCGCTAGTTTCTGGGATAAGAAACTACAAATAATCTGAGGAACTGTACTGAGACAGAAACTAACAATGAATGGTCTTACAATATTTGTAGCTTCAGATTTTGTGCGGTATGAAAATAAACTTACTAATCATTAGTTTTTGCCTCAAACTAGTGATTAGCAAACTTATTCATTGTAGATTCAGACATAGCAAATATTGTATGAATTAACACAAAATCTGAAGCAACAATGAATAGACTCGCTAACCTTTTGCTGGTCCTTTGCCAGCACATGACCAGCATAAACCAGCAAATGAATTTTCAGCATTAATACTTCAGTGTCACATGATCATTCAGAAATCATAATGCTGTTTTGCTGCATAATTATTATTGGTGCACAGTTATATATAATGGTTCTTATTATCGATGTTAAAAACAAAATTTCAAAATTTGAAATAGAAATCTTTTGTAACACGTTTCACTGTCAATATTGACCAACTGAATGCATATTTGCTGAATAAAAGCATTAATTTTAGTTAAACACACACACACACACACACACACACACAGAGAGAAATAAACATTTGAATGGTAGTATATCATGGTTTCTGCATAAATATTAAGCAGCACAACTGTTTGCAGCATGGATAACAATAAGAAATGTTTCATGAGCAGTCAATCAGCATATTAGAAATGTGAATAATGACCATTTTCATTTTTTTGGATGAACTACTCCTGTATAAGCAACTACATCTGATGTTCTCGAATAATGCAAAAGCCCGTTCAATTTGTGTCATCGTTAAATGAATCTCTGTGAAGTGAAAGTATTCTAGACTCCTGTTTCCTGTTGATTAAAATTCTTCCATTGCATGCTGAGCCTTGCATGATTGAACTAATAAAACTAGAGAGCTGCTAATGCGAGAGTGAGAGAGAGACAGAGAGACAGACAAGGGAGGACCGACTTCCTGCAGCTCAATCACGCTCTGTGAGTGGCGTCATAGAGTGAGGGGGTGGGTGGATAGGAATATATAAAAGGAGACAGAGCTAAGAGCTGATGGAGGCTAGGATGCAGAGGTGCCTGTAGGGATGGCCTCTGACCTGCCCGACCACTGACAGACAGCTTCTGTCTCATTATTTGTCACATCATGTTGGACCTAGTTGTGGAAAGGCCCTCTGGTCTCTCTATTCTTGCAGAATAAAGGCAAGTTCAATTTTGTGCTTTTGTATGGGACTGGGTGCAGTAATTACACACTTTAACAAAAATGAAAACTTCTGTTATCATTTACTGACCCCAGTGCTGTTTTAAACATGACTTTTTTCCTTCTGCACAAAAAAAGATGATATTTTGAAAGCTTCAAATGTTTTTGTCCATAAAACTGAACTAAATGGGGTCTAAAACAACACCATTAACTTTAATTGTATATAGACAATATCATATTTTGTGATTCACAGAAGAAAGTTATATAGATGTGAGTAAATGATGACAGAACTTCCATTTTTGGGTGAAATATCCCTTAAAAACACAAAATTGGATTAGGGTTTGGCTTACTTGCATGTAATTAATGCATATTTAAGTGTTATTATAATAGTAAGTAAACGTAACATCGGTAACAAGGACACCTTAAAATAAAGTGTTACTGAAATGTGTCTTGAGCAGCAAATCAGCATATTAAAATGATCTTTGAAGGATTGTGTGACACTGAAGACTGGAGTAATGGCTGCTGGAAATTCAACAAAATGACATTTTAAATTATATTACAATAGAAAAATGTTGTGTTAATATTTCACAATATTACTGTTTTTGCTGTAGCCTTGGTGAGCATAATGAAAATCTTATTGACCCCAAATTTCTAAATGGTGCACCATTGTATCTCCAGCATCACAGGAAAAGGAATTATACTCTTACTGATTTGTGAGTTTTCACAGTTTGATTCATAATTCTGATTCACAAGCAATTAACTCTTATGAGCCAGTTCTTGTAATGAATCTCTCTCTCTCTCTCTCTCACACACACACACACACACACACACACACACACACAGAGAGAGAGAGAGAGAGAGAGAGAGAGTTTTGAATCAGTTTGTTTAAATTAGTCTTACTAATAACTCTGAATCCTAACCCTAACCATAGAGTAAGTACATGTAGTTAATTAATATTACTCATTGTACTTAAATGTATAATTACAGTGTAACAAGGACACCTTAAAATAAAGTGTAACCAACATTTCTTATCATTATCAATGCTGTACACAATTCTGTCTTATCAGTAACAATTACTATACACACTTACTTTTAAGAACTTGTTCAGAAGAAAAGTGAACCAGTTTGTAAGCATCTTTTCAGCAACAGATTCGGTCCTAAAAGAGAAAAAGGAAAGAAGAGAATGAGAAAATAGGAATCAAAATTCATACAACACAAATGCAATCCAAAAGTGAATGAAAGCTTTCTCAAACAAACAAATAAACAAAAACTCCTTCCAATTAAAAAAACTACACTTTTTTCAAAACAAACCACCAATCTTCATTAAGACCAGACAATTACAGTAATTGGGCGACGTCTTCCATTAATGGCCAACCTGTCGCTAGCCGAATACCCCCAAAAGCTTCCCCAGAACAGAAGTAATTAAAGCATGCTGTAATTAATGGACTTCAATGCTCCTAATTCATCTGTAGCTGGCAAACGAGAGTGACTGTTAGCGTGAGCTGCTAACTGCGGCTCCTTCCTCCCTCAGGCCCACCAGGAGCCTTTTCTGCTGTTCAATAATGCATTCACTTAGACTTACCAACTCCCATTACTTCCTTACATAAGGGCCTATTATTAAATTATATGCTCATTAATAAAACGGTGAAGGGGAGATAAGGCGAAAGGAGTGGGACAACAGGTATTTAATGAGTGGGAAGTGTCCCGAATAGCTCATTAGCATACTTCAGTAAGTGCGCTAGATCAGGGTCGACATTTGGGATGGAGGATATCGACTTACATAAATTTCTAAGAAAATTTGAGGTGGTATTTCCAAGCTAGGATTTTTGTGAAATTATAAGTCTACTTATGTTAGTCAAGGTTTCTTGCACAGAAGTCGTGATTTAGTTTTACAATATTTCTGCCCTCTCAATGACCCTTTTAAACAGGCTGTTTTTGCTACTGTACCTTTAAGAGTGCTGTAACTAAACAACCTTGCTTTTGATTGGCTAAAAGCCTGTTCACACAAAGGATAACTGTAGCAATAACTATTAAGTTTAATAATTGTTATAATTCTTTTAGAATACGGAAGTTCACACTCTATCTATAACAATAACAACACAGAGGAACAATAGTTTTTTTTTTCTTCCAGCTGATTAATAATAAAGCCATTGACAGACATTGAGAATCCATCCTGCTTTAAAGAGCTTGAGCATTTAAAGCAGCAGATGACAAAACGACAGTGCGTGCTTATAATATACAAAACGTTATTGTGCATTGGTATGGATGCTAACATAGTTATCGTTATAGTTATGTTTACAGTTATCGTTCCTGTTGTGAACGGGCATTAACTCTGTGTGTGTGTGTGTTTTCTCCCACCTCCTGAGCAGCAGTTTAGGGTGGTTCTTGCTCTCCAGGTTCTTGTCGATGAGGTCAGAGAGCAGCTGTTTGAGGACTCCTGTAGCATACTCCATCTCTCCCTGTAGAGCCGTCATGATGAGTGATGCCACGTTGCCACGGTCACGCATGGAGAAGGAGCGCTGAGCTTCCAGCGTGCGGATAAATGTCAGCAGGAAGTGCTTCTTGGTGAGGAGTTGACCAAACAGAGTCAAGGCCTTCTCGACATTAGCCTGCACCTGTGGGAAAACACACAGAGCAACTCATTATACAGTGTAGAATAAATTACGACAGCTATGTTGTATTTTGATTAACAGATAAAAGGTCAAATCAAATGAAATTGCAACAGGATTCATATTGATTTAACATGATTATTTTAAAGGCTCTAAATTCTTTCACAAGTTTGGGTCCTTATTCCTGAAACGTGAGGAGAATGAATCAAAAGTTTGGGGTCTGTAAGATTGTTTACATCTCTCATGTTCAGCAAGGCTGCTATTATCTGATCAAACATAAAGTAAAAAGCGTGATTTGTGAAATTGAATTACAATTTTAAATAACTGTTTTCTGACTGTAATTTATTTCTGTGATGTCAAAGCTGAATTTCCAGCATCATTCCTCCAGTCTTCAGTGTCACATGATTCTTCAGAAATCATTCAAATATGCTGATTTGCTGCTCAAGAAACATTTCTTATAAATGTTGAAAACAGTTGCATCGCTTAATATTTTGTGGAAACCGTGATTTTTCAGGATTCTTTGATGAATAAAAAGCATAAAAACAGTATTTATTTTAAATAGAAATCATTGTGTTTCATGCTTGAGGCCCATTGTGTGCCTGGTTTAAGGTCTTGACACAACAATGGCTCAAAAAATGGCATGAATTTGGGGGGCGGGACAATCTATTTAAATCGGCCAATAAGAGAAGAGGACAACATGAAGCAATATTCGCATTAAACCTGTGTACTTCGAGATATTTCTGACTAAAACTGATAATTAACTGCAAAATAAACAGACTTAATTTAATTGTATAATAAAAAATGAGCTATTTAATTGTTTTTTCAATTGAGCAATTGTGCACAGTAAGATCAGGGAAATTTTTAAAGAAAGTTTATGTAGCTTTTAATGTTTCTGATTGACGTATTCTGCCTTTCTGAAACACAATGACGAAGCCCTTTAGTAAAGTAAACAGCGTTCATGAGGGACGTGCAGCTTTCTGATTGACATCAAAGGGAATCCAATATGCTAGCAGCTCAAAACACAACAGAAGGAAATGCAGAGTGAGGGCGAGGAAGGACAGAGAGAGAAAGAGTACAGCAGGAAGCAGACGTGACCTCGGAGTCCAGGAGTGAAAGGTGGTGATGTGTCCTTCCACGAGCCGCACCTGTCACTTCTCATCTGCCTCGCTCTCTCTCACACATCTAACCTGCACAATTTCTTGAAGCCACATATTTATACTAACATAACAAAAGCAACATCTTACATGTGTCCAAACTAGCCGTGATAAGCTACTGGACATTGTCATTTATGTGGCTTTTTCCACAGCAGTGTCTACTAGTGTTGGGAAGGTTACTTTGGAAATGTAATAGGTTACAGATTACAAGTTACCCTATTTAAAGTGTAATAAGTAGTGTAACTATTTCAATAACTTTATTAAAGTAATGTAACTGATAACATTTGATTACTTTTCTAAATTTCTAATGAATGTTTTCAAACATTTAAACCAAGCAGGGTTAACCTTACAGTAGCACTCAACACTAATTACTGTCAGACTTTCAGAATCCTTCACCATTTGAATTAAGATTATAATAATTTAATTTAAAGCACAGCCATCATAAAATCTTACTTTAGGACCTCCTTTTCCTTTGAGATCATTCAGAGGTTAAATACAGATTTAAAACCATAGCAAGAAATAATTGAATAGCTATGATTCTGTTTTTGAAATCAAATCTTTGCATAACTATGACAGGAAACACAGGCATCTAACAGTTTGGGCCAGATTTACTAAACAGTAGGGTTGCAAAGTGGTGGAAAATTTCTGGTAAATGTCCAGAAACTTTCCAAAAATCCCTGGAATATTCAAAAAAAAAAATCCTGGAAAGTTTCCAAAATTTCTGGAATATGTCCGAAATTTACTGGAAATTTTCCACCTTTTTGCATCCCTACTAAACAGGGCAAATAATAAAAAAAAAGTTAAATAATGGCGCAAATACCAGTAATTTGACGAGTGCATACATTAGTAAATCGCATTGCGTGATTCATTTTAATACTCTCCTCCCATAAATTTTGTGTCTGAAAGGGAAACTCCTACAAATGCATATTCAATAAGGTCTGGAGCAAAAATAATGGTGTCCACGCCATTTCTTCACTGCGCTGTCTTTAGTAAATGCTGACAGTACTATTTTAACGCCAAAAGACGCTTTGTGCTGGTGCAAGCTGTTAGTAAATCTGGCCCTTAAACTTAAAAAAATAAAGCATATACATAAACCCAAATAGGAAATAAAAAAAGTTATCGTATAAACAAGTCCTAAACTCCTGAAACATTGGTGTCTCATATTTTAGAGCAGTCAATGCAATTTGGGAAAGAAATTAATCAAATCTTTATGTGAGCATGTGTAAAAATATTCAGATGTTACGCCCTTTATAATCGTTAACATTTTCACAAGTAACTGTAATTTAATTCAACATTTTTTTCTCAGTAACTGTAGCTGATTACGGTTACATTTATTTTGTAATTAAATTACGTAATTCTGTTACATGTAACTAGTTACTCTCCAACACTGGTGTCTACTGAGTAGCCCCGCCCACAGTGAAATCTCATTGGTGCAAAATCCTGCTCGACATATAAAACTTGCCTGTAATTATCTCACATTGTCGCTGGAAAGTTTTCACGGCTAGTTAGGACAAAGCGCTATAATCCAAAGAAATTACGAAAAACAAAAACGAATCTCCAAACGAGGCTGCCGGAATCAGACTTCAAAGCAAACCGGCGTCTGTTATTGTCCCCTTCAGCACCTTATGTACTATGTAACCTGACAAAGGCCTTTTTTTCCGACAACACAGACTAATAAAGTGCCTCAATTCTTCTCTGCTGAGCCGAATGAAATTTGCAGCCTCTCGGGGAGGCCGATTGTACTGTAGGCTGCTTTGGGGTGAGAAGCTACACAGAGCAATAAGGGCCTGAGCCGTGCGCATAGGCACTTGATTACGCTGGGGACTCGGGGGCAAATACAGTGAAAACAAACCCCAGATGAAATAATAAACATACGATCCCTGCGCAAGCCAACAGCGTGACCTGCCGTTCGCAGACCGGTGGACGTAGCATGTCGGAGAAATGGAGTATTTAATTGCGCTGACCAGTGCGTTTTCAGGTTTCGTGATTGGTCTCGTTTAGTTGAGTCGTTTTATGTAGCTCGTGCTATTATGTGTCAGTCATTAGTGTCTGGCTTTATTGTACAAGAGGTCACAATCTGTAACGTATTGAACTTGTAAACTCCAAATTGCAGGTTCAAAGGTTTTTTTTCCCCCACTCCCGAGAGAGTCACCAACCCCATTTATCAGAAGCAAGTGATGTCAAAAAGATTGGTAACCGAATTTACCGTATACATTATGACCTTTCAAGAGTGTTGATCAGGCGTCTAAGGCACAATTGTAGTTTATACAATCTCAGCATTATGCTGTAGTTTCTAGTATTAGTAGTGGTCTGCTGATTTTTGATTGCATTGTTAGTCCGCTCTAGGGTAACCGTGGTGATGGCGATGTACTGACCCGTACCTCCATCTCCTTGAGCACCGGGTGGTCCTCAATGCCAGGGAACAGGACCCTCATGGCATAGGTTCGGTAGTCCAGGAATGGGATACCAGCTCCATCCAGCTCTTGGGTTAGTTCATGGATGTCAGTTTGGAGTTCGGCAAAAGCTGTGAGGAGAAAAGAAAAGGTAATTAGAGTTTCAACATCTGACCAATTATGTTCCATGATTTTTTCAGTTGTATGTTGACTAGATAAAGACATTTAAAAAATAATTTAATAAAGCTAACACACATAAAGAGTCATTTCTAAGCTGAAGAAAGAGTTTAGATCACAGCATAACAAGAAAAATGATTATTAAAAAAATGCATAGGCATTTATAATTATTTAACCGAATAATAAATTAATTAATTGGAAAATTTCAAAAAAAAATTGTAATAAAAATGTATATATATATATATATATATATATATATATTAGTGCTGTTAAAAAAAATTGCGATTAATCACATACAAAATAAACGTTTTTGTTTGAGTAATATATGTGTGTGTTCTGTGTATATTTATTATGTATATATAAATACACACACATACAGTATATATTTTGAAAATATATAC
>NW_015652416.1:2350994-2352881 GCF_001515625.1 Sinocyclocheilus rhinocerous
AATATCGCTACTCTATTCGCTGCACACAACTGAGGGAGTCATGCACTTTCCGTCTTTGATGACACGTAAAAAAATCTGTGCATACCGCAGGAACGGTATAACGGAAAATTTTTGTGGGTTTTAAACCGTGACTTTTCCAAACCGCGGTATACCCTGAAACCGGTTATCGTCCCATGCCTACTTGCAATAAGACAAAAAACGGCCGGTTGCCGATCGCGTCAATTCCAGGGGAAGCTCCTTAAATTCGGCCATCCTACACACACGTGACTGACTGCTCGCTCGCACCAACAGGAGGAGGAGGTCCGTGTTACTCTTTACACTGACTGTACTCAACCTGAGGGATTCCTACACTTTCAGTCTTTGAGGATACATGAAAAACAGCGCATACCGCAGGAACGGTATAACGGAAAATCTTAATGGTTTTGAAACGTGAAATTTTCAAATCGCGGTAAACCTTGAAACCGGTAATCGGCCCATGCCTACAAAAACTATATGTATGTATAGATATATTAGTGCTGTTAAACAATTAATTGCGATTAATCGCATCCAAAATAATTTTTAAAGTCAGATCAGGGTGCATTTAATAAAATATCTCATAATAGAAGTTAGATTTGCTTTAAGCCTTCCCTAAGTACGAATAAAAATGAACTTTAAATAAAGCAGTTGATTGGGAACTCATGAAAACATGGTCACTGGGAGCCTCGTGCTATAATAGGTACTTGCTGGGTAAACAGAAGCAATGCTAAGTCTGTCAATCTGTTTGTTTATTCGGTTTATGACTAATTTGGTTTTGCTATTCGAAAAGAGCGGGAGGGAAGAGACGTAAGAGAGACAAAGTTCACGGGAAAAGAAAGTCAATTAATTGCATGAGTGGGTAATTAATAAAGGAGCGGAGCTTTTCATGCATAATTTCCTCCAGCTGTTGTTCCTCGTCGTTGTCCGCTGGGATATGAATACTGAAGCAAGAAGCTCCTACTCTAAGTGAGGGTTTTTCATCTTAAAAATACTACACAAATATTATTCAAGATGAACTGCCCAACGGGATTTTCAGTCTCCCGACGAAAAAAAAAAAGAAGAAGAGAAAGTGACAGGCCTAAAGAGCTTTTAATTCAATGGGTCTTTCTCATCAAAGCGCACTTGAAAGGCCCAACAAAGATTTCCAACATGAGGGATGGCCTTGTAATTCAATTTCACTTCATTACTTGGAGAGGCGCGTGTATCGTAAAGCATGAGGGGGCATTACAGACAACTTGAATGTGAATTTTTAAAGGCTTCCTGTTGTAGTGGTCAAAACATTACGCCTCTCAGGAAGCAGCAGCAGTCCTGGCAAGGTCAGCCAGCAAAACATTTCCTTTAGTGCTGAAGCTGTTCGTCAAAACAAGTTTGAAAAGTTTAGTACACTGCTGATAATGCGTTTCTTTCTGAAATCGTTCCTTTAGTTGTGAAAGCACTCAAAGTGAAACCATTCCAATTACCGTCATGTCCACACACACTTGCACTAACATTTCTCGGCTAATGTAAAGCAGAGAGGCGAAGCTGATATCCCCACTGAGCGTTCCCGGTATCTAAACCGGCGCTGGATAGCTCGCTAATTAGCCATTAGCCGTGCCTTTGTTTGTTTGTACTACTGCGCTCTCTGATGGGCTGCATCATGGCTCAGTAAGCCTCTGCACATGGTGAATCGCATGTCCCTGGATGACTCTCGCCCGTCCACACCCCATGACTGTGCACGCGCAGCGCCATCACGACTCTATGCTATAGGGCCAAACTAGAGGGTGAAGCGGTTTAAAGAGGTGGCGATGATTGTAAGCATTTAGAGGGCATTCATACGTTTAGGTAAATCTCATGAAACTTGAAAAAAAAATAAAATTATATATATATATATAT
>NW_015652416.1:2353672-2381575 GCF_001515625.1 Sinocyclocheilus rhinocerous
TATATATATATATATATATATATATATATATATGTGTGTATTTCTTTCTGGTCCTCGAATCTGATTGGCTGATAAGAGTGCGATATTCTTGTAATTCAGAACTCCAACCATTTCACCGTTTGTATCACTCCGCTTGCAGTATTTCTCACAGCGAGTGTCATGGTGGACGTCCAAATCCACTATCATTTTTATAAATAATACTGTTTTTTGTCACGGAATGCAGTTTTAAGAGTTTTCATATAGCACTGCTACTCGTTTGATATTGCTTATATAAATAGTTTTTTTTTTTATGGGAGTATGAGAACCTTTTTTACATGTTGGTAATGAGAATTTGGGAAGAAAATGTGCAAATCATAGTTTATTTATATTACTATTAAACATTTTTAGTGGTTATAAAATAACCTTTCTTTATACAAAACACTATTATTTTTTTCTTGTGATTTTGGTGTAAAATATGACATTTCTTGATGCGATTTCTTGATATTCACACTTCTGTAGCCCATTATCTGACTGCTGTGGTGGGATCACTGGTTTCAAGCATTTAGAGGAGGTTGACACTCAATAAAATTTGCGAGAAAATGTCATATAAGAGACTTATTAAGCCTAAAAATCAAAAGAACAATTATATTTAATTGGAAGTTTATATAGCTATAATAAAAAACAAAAACCATTTTTGGACCATTATGTTTCTTCAGTGGTTCCAAAAAAAACTTGTTCTGCTCCAATGCTGATTTTCATTGCTCTAATGCAGTAATTATGTAAAATATGCTAAATATAACTGATTTTATTGTAATGTATTTTATTAAAATATTACCATTAAAATATTTTATAAAATATGTAACAAAACAAACCTTTCTTTATCCAAAAACATTATTTGGCATAAAATATGACACTTCTTGACAGGTTTTGTGAGATTAACCATTTTGCAGCCCATTATCTGACCCTGGGTTGGACAGACCACGGGTTTGAGAGCTTCAGGTCATTACCAAGCAAATTTAATCTCAGCCCAAATGAGAAATAACCAAGCTAAGGTCATATATATTTTACTAAGGTTGTAAATAATGTCAGCGCATATGATCCAAATCAAATATTGATGCGCAGATTGAATGGCATTGCGATAACAAACCGTTCAGGTTGTCCACTAATGAAGGCAGTCGGCCAATCAGTGAGAATCAGGGCTAAAGAACGTGACAGCTAATCAATGCCTACCAGTTCCTTCACCCATTTGCCAAGAAGTAAATTTCTTTCATCATTCTCCCTCTGCCATTCAGCCATCTCCCCCTTTGCAGTGAATAAGACTGTTTGTTAGCTAGCTAGCCACACCATGCTTTTTCATCCTTCTGACAGGGTTGTGATCAGGAGGGCCAACAGTTCTAAGATAATGGCCAATTAGACCCGGTGCATCTTTACGAGACCAGGTAGAGTGTGGCATTGGGAGCCTTTACGGCATATGGAAACTGCATTTCAAACTGGGCGGAAGACGGAATGCCATAACAGCGCAGCCCACTAACACCAACCTGTTACCAAGACATGCTAACAACCATAATGGTGACACCATGGCGACAAGAGATTGGAAAGACGTTAATGTGGAGCTTGATAGTACACCTGCAGGTTTCACTTCAACAGCAATTTAAATTCTATAAGAAATCCACGTTCTGTAATGTGGACGTTTATCACAGAATGTGCCTTTTATATAAAACATTCATAAATGTATAGGCAGAAACAGTTAGGGAGTAAAAGCTTTTATATGTTACAAAATTATATATATATATATAATTTACCATTTATATTTTTTGTAACATAAAATTTTATTTGTAATTTTTGAATAATTTTTTCCAAAAGTAAAAAAATAAATGTCAAAAATATATTCATATTTTATATCAATTTATGTATATAATTTTTTTTTCTATTTTATATAAAAAATTATATAAAAAATGTATGTATGTGTGTGCGTGTATATATATATATATATATATATGCATATTTTAGGGGTGTAACGGTACACGTATTCATACCGAAAATGTTCGGTACAGGTCTTACGGTTCGGTACGCATATGTGTACCAAACAAATCGTTGCATTTATTTTGGAAATTCAGACAATAAATGGCGTTTTGACGCTCTTTGATGTGGCGTGACATGTCGACGTATTCTAACGCCTCAGTTTTGAGGGCAGCGTGGAGCGTGATTACTAGTACTTTATTACTAGTTTTTAAAGCGAAATATACATGAATGAACATATCACCCCTCACGTAATCACTCAATTATTAATTCATTTTTATCCATAATAAAATTTTTATTATAATTTAATTTATTCAAAGAAAGAGCAGTTTGTTCAGTAAACCATTGTTAAATAAAAAAAAATGCAATTAATGTTTAGTTTTTTCCCTCCTGCTGTACCGAAATCATACCGAACCGTGACATCAAAACCGAGGTACATACCGAACCATCATGTTTGTGTACCGTTACACCCTACCCCTATATATATAATTAATGTTAATTCATTATAAACAATTACAGATGATCTTAACAAAGCAATTAGCCTGTGTCTGACCAGTCCATAAATACCACAATAACTTAAAATCACACAATTAATGTGGTTAAACAATGTAATTGATTGACAGCTTGTTAAAAAGAGTAACACGCAGCTGCACTAGGATACAGTTTGTGAACATACTGACCAGTCGGTGCAAGCCATAAACGATATATGACTTACTAATAATTCATCTCACCTTCTTTGCACTCGAGAGCGACTCTAGACTCCAGGTTGTCCATTTGCAGCTGGAGTCTTTTGAGGGTGCGGTCTGCGTCGCGGGACTTGCGCTTGTAAGCGATAAGCACCGCGATGATGACCAGCAGCAGGAGGCCTCCACCTCCTCCGATCCCGATGATAGCAGGCAGGGTGAGAAGGCTGTCGGAGTAGATCTGCAGCGTGCCGGGGGAATATTCGAACCCTCCTGCCCGGATCTGTAACAGAGGCACAGGAGACCTGGCTCATCGAGGTGCAGGAAGCAAATCTTGTGTACTGGTCTGCGATCTGCAAATAGCCGCGATTAGCATTCGTAATTTTGTTGTGGCAATTCATTTGTGAGAATCAGCTTTTTGCGTCAAGAATGCAACAGCAGCTTTAAACAAAGACCCAAATTAAAACTTTATGAGCCAATCACATTTGTGAGACAAGCTAAGAGATTGAAAACCCATTTAGCTTGAAATGTCCTATTATTACTGGATCATTTCAAGCTTGTATTTCGAAAATTGAAAATTTAACAAGGAACCGTGTGATTGTTTACATAGCTCTATCTTGGCAAAAATCAGTCCACACAGTGTCAAGGTGTTTGTTTTAACCATAAACATGTTTGTACAACAGAACAGTTAAACGTTTAAAACCAATCAGATGAAGATCATTTATTTTTTCTAAAGAAACTGTGAGGATGTTTATCTAATAAAACCTACCAACAATATGATATGGCACTGCTTAGCCCTTGCAAAATCTGTATGATATCTTAGATGCGGTACTGAACTGATTGCATGTAACCTGATTGCATGTAACCTTGATTATGTAATCAGGTTCTAAAAATTAAAGGATTAGTTTGAAAACAAAGTATATATACCTACGTCACACGTGACCTTCCCAATATGATTACATAATGCTCGAAGTCGCAGACAAGCGTCACAGAGCTAGTGCAAGATGAGCATTTGTGGTTAAAAGTATATACAGTGGGTACGGAAAGTATTCAGACCCCCTTAAATTTTTCACTCTTTGTTATATTGCAGCCATTTGCTAAAATCATTTAAGTTAATTTTTTTTCCTCATTAATGTACACACAGCACCCCATATTGACAGAATTTCGCTAGATAAGACCCTTATTCCTCATCTGGGAATGTGTAGAGCCCTTTGAAGCTGCATTGAAACTGCAATTAGGACCTTCAACCCATTGGCTCCCATTGAAGTCCACAATATGGAGACAAATCCTGGAATGTTTTCCTCAAAAATCTTCATTTCTTTTTGACTTAAGAAAGAAAGAAATGAACATCTTGGATGACATGGGGTGAGTAAATTATCAAATTTTAATTCTGGAAGTGAACTGATCCTTTAATTATTTGTTATTAGATTACATTACATTTTAAAATACTCATAATCAGACTGCAGTTACTTTTTTACTTTTATTGTTTACATGATTACATATTATTCACATGGTCACATGACATGCAGGTAAACAGGTATAACATTTCCTATTTTTTATTAAGTATTTTATTTTAATAATTGTCATTTTAAAAAGATTTATTTAAATTGTACATTTTCATGATTTAATTCATTATTAGCTTTTCATTAAACTCACAAACCCCAGTATGGGAAACTTTGATGTAATATAATGTTTAATGCACTTCATAACAATTCATTATTGTTCATAACATTGTTAATAACAATGAATGCATTAATTCATTGTTAATAACAACGCGTCATGTAAATTAGAATCAGTAATGGACTACCCAGAACTGCTTACAGGGCATAATTTCGATTAAAACGTCTATGAGATATTTTGTCCATTTTATCATCCAGTAGATGAAAATCAAGGACAAGCACTTATATATATCAATTTAAAATATACATTTAGTATAATTAATTATTAATACATTTTATAAAGCAATTAACCTGTGTCTGACCTGAACGTAAATTCCAGTAACGACTTATCATAGTTAATAAAAAAAATAAATAAATCCCACCCCTCTTCAACAACTCACACAATGTGAGGTATCATTCATGTAAAAACAAATCATGCACAAAGTTCATTACATCGGGTTAGAGGTGTAGAAATACAGTAAAATGCTTTAGCAAACAGCGCTAACATAAATATTTGGAACTCCAGTGAGACATTACGTGAGCGTATGTACTGCACCGCAGGCATTGTGTGCTGTCTGCAAAACTACAGGGACCCCTGTGAAGGCATGGGGTCAAAGATCACAGTCATGCAAAATCTCCTAGAGAGACTCTCTCTAACAGGGGTCGCGGTGGTCAATGCACAGCTGTGTGACGAACACACTCACATCATCACACATGTATACACACACATTCTCTAATTCTCACATACAGGCCAAAAGATACAGAAATCACACACACTGAGAGCTGCCAGACGTGATCCAATGCACCAAGGGCGGCCCATAAGTAGGTCACTGTACATGGGACAAGAGCACAGCTGTGTCTGCGTCTCCCCGGCCTCGCCTCTGAGTGCCACACGGGAAGGCAACGCAAAGAGACACGTCTATTTTTGAACCAGCATTTTTCAAAGAGCATTTGTACAAACATATATTTCACACAATTTCTCAGAATTCAATGTGATATTTGTGACAAAAAGAATACGAATGCAGAAAACAGGCATAAATATTTTTCTTCTCGGAGCATTTCGCTTTTAGAGCCATCACAACGAATGACATGCTGCGGCGAGATAAAGAGTGTCCTTTCAAGACATTTTCCTTCAGCGGGGCATTCGGTTGGTGTTAAGTTCATTCCTGGCTGTGAGTTGTCATTTCCAATCTTTTGACATTTGGTCAGTGTGAACTTGAGGATCTAAGTACATACCGTCACTTTGTGCTGTCCGGTGAGGTTGGGCCACTCGCACAGCAACTGGGTCTCAGAGAGCGTCAGAATGCACGGCGTCTCTCCAATAAACACTGTGTAGTTAAGTCTGGAGTTACCGGGAGCGACAGGAATCAAATTACGACCCTGTAATGACAACACAATAGAAAAAGATATCATCAGATATGAAAAGAAACAATAAAATATAACTAACATGAATTTAAGTAATTCATGCGTTTATGTGTATTTGTGTTTACACAAAAATATTCATTAAAGTTCAGAATTTTCTACATTATTACTGCAAATAAACATTTTATACTTTAAAATAAAAAAAATATAAAACAGTTTATATTACATTTGTGTATTATTATATTTGTATGTGTCTTCACACACACACACTATAAAATATACAATAGAAAATGTAATTAATATTAAAAATAAATTACACTACATATGAAAATGATACATTTATAATAAAAAAATAAAAACTGTGAAATCACACATTTAAATAATCAAAATGTTTTGTGTTGCAACAGTGAAAATGTTGGCAGCGTAAATGTTTATAGAATGTCTATAGATATCTAAAATATTCCTTTAAGATGCTGGAATGGGTTTTCAAGATAATAGTAATGGTCTCTTTTTGTCTGAATTAAATTTACCATCACATAACCTTGGACACGTAAAGGTCATGCAGATATTGATTTTTAAAAAGCAAAGAAAACCCCAGAGGCTTGAACAGATATGAACATATCCTGCGACTGATCTCCTCAAAGGAGATAAACAGAATACTCTCGGAATGCTCTGCGGCCACATGGACAGAAGGGACGGGAAAAAGAAATGTTGATGAACAGCAGCAAAGCACCAATAGCTAAGTACATACCGTCACTTTGTGCTGTCCGGTGAGGTTGGGCCACTCGCACAGCAACTGGGTCTCAGAGAGCGTCAGAATGCACGGCGTCTCTCCAATAAACACTGTGTAGTTAAGTCTGGAGTTACCGGGAGCGACAGGAATCAAATTACGACCCTGTAATGACAACACAATAGAAAAAGATATCATCAGATATGAAAAGAAACAATAAAATATAACTAACATGAATTGTTTTAACATAAATCATGTTTTCCTCATGATTCTCAACAGGGCTTTGTCATGTAACATTTAAAAGCATCAACTATGCTAATAACTATCATTTCCATCAAAAAATACTATTGCAATAAACAATATAAAAGAAAACAATATTTGTTGGCAACAAGTAATTTATGTGAAAGTATAATATTTAATATATATGGAATTACATTATATATATGATATAAAAATAAATGTAAGGTTATAATTTTAGATTTGCATTTATAGTGATCAGCATTTTGAAGTTTATAAACGAAGGGATGAAGAAGAAGTGGTACGTATGGAGAGTTGGACAGTTTCTAGTTATTACTGTAGCCACTTTGCGGTATCCTTTTGCAGCTTTTATTCAGGAAAGGAAAATATGGGCAGGAGAAGCGGCAACGTGATCAGCAAATGACGCAAACTCCAATTGGCCACATAAACCTCACATCAATAACCACAAATCCATCAACCGCTTGAAGCAAGTGATGTGTACCTTCAGGATAAGGGGCGACGTTGGTTTGAGCTCCAGAATGCCTGTGGGACTGAGGGGTTCAAAGACGGGGTCCGGGTAGTAGCTGAAGCTCTCGTTGACGACCACAAGGGCGTGGACGTTATCCATGTAGAAGCCGATCTCATCCGGTCCGCTGCCAGTCTCAGCGAAGCCTCTATCCGAATCAGCCAGAGACGGGGCCAGACAGACCATAACAGAGTTGTTGAAAACCGTGCAGTTCTGAGTAGAATAGGAAAACAGTGACAAAACTGAATATTAATACAAAACATTATTTGCATTACATATTTTGTGTAATTAATTTGATAAAAATGTTTAATTGGTTGACCCGAATTACAATTAAATGGGACACAAATTATGTTTTGTAATAGCAGAAGGCATGTCAGATAATTCTAATGCTACATTAAAACATTTTGTTAATGTGATTATGAGGAACACAGAGGTAATTTAAACTCTGAGACTGCGAGAAAAAAATGTTTAAACAGAAAATAACAAAAAGTGACAGAGACACTTCTGTGACCTTTCTCAAGATAAAAATGCTGGTTAGAATTGTGTGTCGCTGTTACAGAGTCCTTTAAGCAACACAGTGGCAGAGGAACACGTGGAAGCTTTTGTGAGATGAACATTAGAAAAAAGTATGGAAGAGCCTAGAGATGTCAGGAAAGGACAAGGAAACAGGATACGTACATGGAAGGACTCGGCAGAGCCGTACTTGGCGCGGATCTTGGGCTCTTTAATGGTGGCCAGATTGGTGCCGCTGATCGTCAGCAGAGTCCCACCGCTGGGAAGAGAAACAGGAAGTCATCATCGAAACATGATGGGTACAGATCTCGCACAATAACCCAATCATACAGTCTAGCTCAACACTTGGCCTTGAAATCTGAAGAAATATCAGTCTATCAAGCTTTTTTATCCCAAAGGGAGGCAAAACAGAGCAGAGGTAATATATCCCATAATCACTTTTGGCGATGAGACACAAAAAGGATTTTCATGAAGAGCCGGGCGTTTAAAGACGTTCTACCTCTACATATGCGGCACCCATTTCATAAGTCGTAACAGATTAGATGATATTCACAGAGCCCATCAAATCAAAAAGAGTTTTATAGCTTTCAGTCAGCTTCTGTTAGCTTCAAGGCTAACTATATGCTAGCGCACTTCTGTACTTATTTAAAATTCATTCAACTCTGGCCAAAAATGCTTTTAAATGAGAGATTTTTGGGGGGTAGAAATCTACATCTAGACTGAGAATATCCCTCCCGCAAATGTACATGCCTCTTTTTAATCAATTGTGATATTTCAAGTACAATTTGCCAGGCTGTGATGTAAACAAAATGCTACTGGCTATTTAGAAAAACTTTGCCCTGTCCCAACTTCCTGTTTCAATAGGAAATCTGTTAACCCTAGAGCTCGGCTTGTCTTACCATGTTTTTGGAAACCTGCTCATTCACAGCACACTGTATGTGTGGAGTTCTTTCAGTCTCTCTTTTCTCTGTCTGTCTCAGTGAAAAATCCCTCTTAACTCAGGTACAAGCTTCAGAGAAACAAGAAAAAGGACACACTGCCTACAAATAGATCCTCTGCCTACCACTATCTGAAAAGATATCTCATTCCAGTCACAATGCTTGCAAGTATGCAACTGTACACTTGATGTATTGCAAGCATGCAGCCCTCTTATTGTATTACTGTGGCAGCAACCGACCTCAGTACTCAAGAGGACACCTTACAAATGACATTAAACCAGATGTGCTAGCTGAAAATATGTCAACAGTTCAACTTATTTCAACTATATGTAGGGGAGAGCGGGGCACAAAGTAACATTTTTTGACTTTCTCAAATTGTGTAAATCCACATGGGGTTCAGAGTATAATTTTTTTATCCACAGTAATTTCACACTTCTCTAGTACAAATATGTCGCTTTGTTTCATAATTATAGTGTATACGTTTTTCTTTATTTACCCTCAAAAATTGGAAGTGAAATGTGACAACATGCCCCGTAGGTGGGGTACATTGTAACATCTGAGGGGCACGTTGTAACATGACCATATAACAGCTTAAAATGTTATCTGATCGAATGAAAAAAATATACAAGACAAACTAAAATATTTTGTCAATAAAATAAAATAATTATTTATTTCAAATAAAATAATGGCGTTTTTTAAGAATTAAAAATAATCTGATTTTGGAGTTTGACAATGAACACATTGCAACCATGCTTGAGACGGCCCACATAAACGAGTCAAAATGCTTAACATGTCTTGAAATAATAATTTCTAAACATTAAACATTGACTGTCAGTCTATATTCACCTGTTTCTCGTCGTTTATCATTAAAATGTATTAAAGTAAATAGTGTGAATTACATCGCTAATGTCATAGAAAAGCACGGCAGGGCACATTGTAACGCAGTGTTACAACATACCCCATCTGCGCAACTAGAATTTAAAACCGGGTACTGTCTTCTGATAGTTAGCGAAGCATTAAAAAACAATTTAAACTGATAAATAACAGATTGGAGATGAAAATAATAGCAGAAATTTACTTAAGCCAGATATATAATTTTACTATGGTAAAATAAATTTCCAGCGATATCTTCAAAAGACTTTTGAATTTTGGCGCACTTTTATTTCTCTATATAATGTTGATATAGTAACTAGTAAATGCTGTAAATTTGGTTATGCTAGCATGTGTGGAAATATTTAAACCACGTGTGTTACAACTTACCCCGCGTTACTTTGTGCCCCGCGCTCCCCTACTAGCATAGCTAGTTTTGGGCCTGACCTTTCTTGGTTTATTTCTGGTTTGTCCTAACTTTTGATCTCTTGGCATCAATCTTTATTTGATTATGCTATATGTACCTTCAGCCCGTTTTTTAGGCTTACCGAACACAAAATCGTTTCAAGATACTAATTTGCCTAGGGTTCCCTATACTGACGTATTGTGTTCACAAGCTTGTTAACATAGGCAGTCTGTGAGTTTGAGTCTCGCACCGTACCGCCGCTGATGTCTCTGCATGTTTGCCTCTGTGACACCTGCTGCGCCGTGGCCCTGAAGGGCATTTTCAGCTCAAATCAATACAGCTTCAGTCGGCGCACACTAACAGGCTCTGGGGCCACAACATTTGGGTTCCAGTTATGTCTGTTCAAGCTAGGGGCGACTTCTGCACAGGCACAGTCATTTCCGGTACTGCTTTGATCCCTGAGTGTGTGCGTTTGTTTTTCTGAAGCAGATGGAGGGGGGAAAGGTACCACGATACACACTCCTGGGGGATAATGGCCCCGTTCAAAGCAGGGCTTGGTGGAGAGAGTGCACGCTTGACTGTGGCGGCCTGGGTCAGCAACAAAACACACAATCACGCAGACACACAGTTGTGAGTAAGTGTGTGTCGTGACATAACCGACTCACAACTCTTATGTGAGTAGAGAAAAAAGCCAGGAACTTCTTCAATCAAACTCAAATATAATGCCACACACACACACAAATTTAAAATAGACCATATCTATGAAGCGCTAAACAGGAAATAATTATATAAAATCTGAATATATAAACGTAAATTATGAATATATGAAAAGTAAATCTGAATATATAGTTATAAGTCTGAATATATAGAAGTAAATCAAAATATATATTTATAAATCTGAATATATATATATATATATATAATTCAGGATATATAGTTATAAATCTGCTATATAAACGTAAATCCGAATATATAGTTATAAATCTGAATATATAGATACAAATTGTAATATAAAAATGTAAATTATGAATATATAGAAGTACATCTGAATATATAGTTTTAAGTCTTAATATAAATGTAAATTCTAAACATGTACTTGTACATGTACTAATATATTCAGATTCACTATATATTCACAATTTACATTTATATATTCAGATTTTATATCATTTCCTGTTTGGCACTTCATACATATCATTATAAAATTAGTATACATAAAATCATTTTTAAATATAAAAACAAATATTTTCAATACATGAAACAAACATTTTGACAAAAATTAAGTCAAAAATGTATGTAATATAATTGTAATTGAATTGTTTCATATATATTTTATAGAAGTCAATGTAAAGATGAGTAATGTTAAAGAATTCTTCTGTACACACAACACTGCTGATACTGGGTGGAATCCATGCGACCCTCAACTTTGACAATGTTTCCAGTACCTGTGCTTGCCACACAGCCCCATAGCATGATGGATCCTCCACCAAATTTTACAGTAGGGAGCAGGTTATTCTCCTGGAATGCTGTGTTCGTTTTCCGCCATGCAAAGCGCTTTTGGTTGTGACCAAATAACTCTATCTTAGTTTCATCTGTCCACAGCACATTATTCCAAAATAATTCTGGCTTGTCCAGATGAGCCTTTGCATACCTCAAACGACTCTGCATGTTGGCAGTACGCAGAAAAGGCTTTTTCCGCATCACCCTTCCATTGAGCTGTGCTTTGTACAAAGTACGCTGGACTGTGGAACGATGTACAACGACACCATCAGCAGCAAGATGTTCTTATACGCTTTGGAGGTGGTCTGTGGTTTGTCTGTGACCATTCTAACCATTCTTCGCCTTTGCCTTTCAGATATTTTTCTCGGCCTACCACATCTTTCCTTCACAAGGACTGTTCCTGTGGCCCTCCATTTTCTAACTATATTTCTGACTGTGGAGACAGAGACCTTAAATCTTTGTGATAACTGTTTGTATCCTTCTAATTGATATTGATGAATTATCCTAGTTTTTAAGTCTTTAGGGAGTTCTTTTGAGGTTCCCATGCTGCTCCCATGTTTCCAGTAGAGAATCAAAGAGAAGCACAACTAGCAATTAGCTACCTTGAATACCCTTTTTCATGATTGGTTGCACCTGTGTTTTCAGTCTAATGTTCGTTGAGCCATTCAAATAAATTTTGAGTCCCAATCAATCAGCATTAAGTGACTACAGGTATTCGAATCACCACAATTGAAAGGGTGGCCAAACTTTTGCACTCACTATTTTTTACATTTGATTTTATTTCATACTCCTCAAAACTGCTACACTAAGAATTTTTGTCTGAAAAACATCACATTATCCAGCTTTCTCTAAAAAATGACTGGCAAATCACTACAATCTTTTCTTAAAAAGACAGAGCAAATTATTATGCAGCCTCAGAGGGGTGCCCAAACTTGTGCATAAAACTGTATATATATATATATATATATATATATAGTACAGATAAGAAACAATATTACAGGACGGAATTCTACAATAATATATATATATATATATAACTTTTTCACACAGCACTTCATACACGTGTCTACATGCACACAGTACTACAACACAATACTTATATACCATTTTGTGCCAAATTAAATATATCACTGTGTTGATGTTTAGACAATCTCTTTCTTTCTAAAAGAGGATTTTTTGGCTGCTATTAAGCCGTAATGTAAACCAATTAAATTTAAGTTTATTTGTATAGTGCTTTTCACGATGCAAATTGTTGCAAAGCAGCTTTACAGAAAATTTAAGTTTCTCCATTATATTTAGTAATAGCTTATCAGTGGTGACTATCTCAAGTTGATGTCAATACACCAGAAATGTATGGTAAAAATGAAGCAGTTAGTTAATGTCATGTAATCAAACAGACGGTGAACACTATTAACAGTAATGATTATATGTTGCAATCAAACTTATAGCAAAATGTGGTAGTTTTGTATGTTGTCTGAGGATTTGCATCATAAACCAAACCAGACCTTATTCTGTTTAGTCACCGGTCTGGTTACACGAAACTAGGAACATAACCTGGACGAAACATCAGAAGTCATTCAAATACCGCTTTAAAAGCATAAAAAACTAACAATTGTTATACACAGATGCCTGCTAAGTGCATAAAGTCAATAGCTTCGCTATATAGCTTTACATTTTTCACCTTTTTGCTCTCCGAGAGCGTACCGCTGACACCACACAAAGGTAAATAATAAAGTGAGTGATAGAAAGAGAGAAGGAGCAAGAAAGAGAGGGAGTGTTGAGAGCTTCTTTTCATCTACAGGCTTTTAAAGAGCTCGCTCTATAACCCGCAGGAGCAGTGAAGTTGCAGGTGATAAGTGCTCCATCCTGCCTGCCCCATCTGACACCGCTGATGGTGTTTCTATAGACTTGTTGTTTTTATTTCACCCCCGACACCGACAGACCAGACATGCTTTAGTGCAAATCGCTGCTCCTCCCTGGAAAGCTGCAAAAACATCACCTGACAGCAGGTCTGCTCGCAGGTGCAGACGTCTGATGGCGTGAAGGGAGCGACTCTAGAGCGACGCCTAATAGAATCTCATTTTTCAACCTCTTAATGAGTTCTGCTCATGTGTCAAGAGAAAGTGTTAAACAAATGACTTCGTATTGATTTTTATTACTTCTTTGTTGTTCCAACTTCCTTCAGCGAGGTAGAAGGAATTGCTATGTTTTTTTGTTTTTTTTTTGCCATTTTTATTAAGAGAGAAAGTAGAAAGATGACAGAAAATTATGACAGGTGAACTGGGATGCAAAGTGGGCCAGATTTGAACCCATGACGACCACATGAGCACCATAACACTATGTTTTGGAGCACATATGCTAACCACAATGCCACTACAAAAATAAAAGCAAACACATTTTTTAAACGTGAAGTAAAGTAATCATAAAGATATTGTTCCTCTATGTCATTATCGTTATAATTGTGGTGTGACCATCCCTATTCTCGTTTTTTTATCTCGGATTTGAATGATTATTAAAACTTTATAGTTATCATTATTGTTAGAGTTACCATCTTTGATTTATACGGGCCTTAAATCTACAATATAGTTAAAATAAATTTCATGTGTGCTACTTAAAATTACCTTAAAGTTACCGAAACATTTTTCTCCATCTTCATAAAAACAAAAAGTATAAAACAAACAAACAAACAAAAGTATTTTTTTTAAAGATGTAGGACAATGAAGGAATAAAGCGGAGATGATCAGGAAACAGATTCAAACTCGTGTTTCCTCCATGATTGCCCACTGCTCAATGTATTAGGGCACATAAACAAACCTCTAGACCATGGTTCCAACAAAACAACATTGTAGTCAGGCTTCCATTCTATTCTGAAGTCACAATGTTTCAATTTTAACAACTCAAACAATGGGCCATGTAACAGTTGTGTCGCCTACCTAGCAATGCTCCAGTCCGGGTCTATCTTCAGGATGGTGGGGTCCTCTGTGTAGTTAAACTTCACCTCAGGGTTCCTCAGCTCAGCAGAGTCAATGTCCACCATAACTGGAGTGCTTCCTGCATTCACGCCGGCTGGGGTCACGCACACGATCTCTTTAGAGCTCCGCCTACAGTCATGGAGGAAGGTGTGTTAGAGAAAGAGCAACTGAAATGTTTACTGTCATTCTCATCACAATCAGAGCATGTGCCGTGTAAGCATGTCATCACATTCCTATTTCATCATGACACAGATTCTGTACTCAGAGTTAAGTATGTTTGATGAAGCTCCATCATTTGTGTTAACAACCATATGGGTTTCAAAGAACTGGGCTCTGTTTTTGTCTGTCTGTCTGCTTTACTCTCTCCTCCTGTACTGGAGACGTGCCTGCAATCTCCATGCACGTCCCCTTAGCACGTTGCCATGGGAACGTTTTTCAAGATGCACACCCCAGAAATCCTCTGAAGACTGCACATATTTTGACAAGGTGGTTGTCACAAACAAAAAATAAAAAGAAAAAAGATGGAAGAGTGCGAGTTGTGGAGTGGATAAGCCAGAAATGTCCTCAAAGGTAAAATATACAGACATTCAACGGAATGAAGTGCAAAACGCAATCATTGCTTTGGGATATTTTTTTAGAGATTTTGCATTTTAAATATGTAATTTGAATTACAGACATGTAGAATAAATTTGAATATGAATTCACTGGATATTATGAATGGAAGACACAAAACACACATTAAAAAAGAAGCAAAGCATATGAAAGGGATGTTTGAGTTGAAAATGAAGATCTCATGTCTTTTGAAACCTGTTTGACTCTCTTCCGCAAAACAAAAGCAGATGTTTTACAAAATGTCCAAGCTGCTCTTTTCCATGCAATGAAAGTGCAATAGGTGCTTGTTATTACTTTCAGTGAATAATTAATTAAAATTTAGACTGGTCCTCATACAATGATATTTTATGGATTAAAATATAATGCAAATGTCGTACGTGCTACTTTTATAATTATTTTTTTAAAGATTTGTTTTTGGTGTTTTTGCCTTTATTATGATAGGACAGATCAGAGCTGACAGGAAGCAAAGTGGAAGAGAGAGCGGGCCGGGATCGGGAAAGGTCCTCGAGTCGAGATTCGAACTCGGGACGTCCGTAGCGCAACAGCGCTGTATGTCAGCGCACTGCCCACAAGGCTATCGGCACCGACTTTTATAATCCTTTAAAGGAACAGTCTAGGCAAAAATTCAGTCATCATTTACTCACCCTACTGTTGTTCCAAAATGTTTGGTTTTCTGTCTTTATAAAAGTTGTTATTTTGAAAAATGTCTCTCATGTGTTTCAGAGCAGAAGAATGAAAGTCACACAAGGAAGTCAAACAGGTTTAGAAAGACATGAGGGTTAGTAAATAAAGACAGAATTTGAATTTTTGGGTGGACTATCCCTTTAATTGTTTGATTGATTTCTAGGCCATGAACACTCCTATTCTCCATCGACTTTGTGTTAAAGCAAGCAGTGTGAACGTTCTTCAAAATGTCTCCTTTTGTGTTCTGTACTAGAAAGAGAGTCATATAGATTTAGAACAACGTGGGTGAGTAAATGATGACCAATTTTTAATTTTGGGGTGGACAATTCCTTTAATTGTGGCTATTTTGGGGCATGAATCTACTTCGACCTCCATCCATTTTCATTTCACTGAAGTGAGCATCGTGAACATTATTCAAAATGTCTCTTTTTATGTTCCACACAAGAAATACAGGTTTGGATTTGGAACAACGTGAGGGTGAGTAAATGATGAGAGAACATTCATTTTTGAGTGAACTATCCCTTTAACACTCTCGCACAATGGGTTAACAGGAAGTGGACTTTCTCTCTGAAGTGAACCCTGGCTCTGAGACCAGGTGTGGCTGACGTCTCAGTCAGCGAGAACCACGGTAATCCTCATTCTCTCCCTCTCTCATGTCTGAGACTTGGCAGCGAGACAATGTTTTTATTCTCCGCTGCAATGCAGAGCGGTCTGGTGCTACAGATAGACAGGCGGACGGCAGGAACACTCATTCACTGTCCCCGTCCACAAACGGAAGCGCACAATCGACCGGGACCGCCTGTGCCATAACGTGGCTGATGTTCTTGCCTTCAAAGTGTCTCTTTATTCTGTAGATACACGCCGAGGGGTAAAAAAAAAAAACGGGCCTGGGCGTTTTGACTGACGGAATGACAGGTGGACGTGCTAAGGTGAGAAGTCGGAAGACAGCTTTTTGGAAGGATACAGATAAAGACAGAGGGAGACAACTTGGCAGACGAATAAGCAGAGAGAGCGAGAGAGAAAAAGGACCACATTAACAAGCGAGTGGAGACTGTATGTTGGCAAATGCTACACCAAAACAGCCAACAGGCTAACCATCAAAACGACTGGCACAGAGCCTATGGAACATATAAAACAGTCAAACAAACAAACAGAAACTATATGACAGACAGAAACACAAAGTTAGAAAGAAAGCCAGACAGATGGAGGGATAAAACGATAACAAGACAGACAGAAGGGCAGCCAAACAGACAACGGTATGCTTTTTTCATAGTTTGGGGCTTTTGCCTTATTATTAAACTATGGAAGCTTGTTCCTGCTACGGAATTAAAAAAAAAGATAATTGTGACTTACCTCACAAATCAGATTTTTTTCTTGCAAGTTCAAGTTAATATTTCACAATTATAACTTTTTAGATATAAGTTGCAAGTTTATATCTCGCAATTGTGATTTCTAAACTCATAACTGTGAGTTTACATCTTGCAATTTGGACTTTTTTCCCTCAGAATTTTCAGTTATAAACTTGTAACTGCGAGTTTACATCTTGCTATTCTGACTTCTTTTTCAAAGAAATTTCCAGTTATAAACTCGTAATTGTGAGTTTACATCTTGCAATTTTGCCTTTTTCCACAGAATTTCCAGTTATAAACTCGTAATTGTGAGTTTACATCTTGCCATTTTTACTTTTTTTTCTCAGAATTTCCAGTTATACACTTGTAATTGTGTTTACATCTTGCAATTTTTACTTTTCTCCTAAAAACTTCCATTTATAAACTTGCAATTGTGAGTTTACATCTTGAAATTTTGCCTTTTTCCACAGAATTTCCAGTTATACACTTGTAATTGTGTTTACATCTTGCAATTTTGACTTTTCTCCTAAAAACTTCCATTTATAAACTTGCAATTGTGAGTTTACATCTTGCAATTTTGCCTTTTTTCCAGGGAATTTCCAGTTATAAATTCGTAATGAGTATATACATATTACAATTTTGACTTTTTTTCTCAGAATTCTGATTTTACATCTCAAAATTGTGATTTATTTTTCCACTTCACTTTTTTCTCACAATTGCAAGTTTATATCTCACAATTTAGAGTTTCCTTTTCAGTATTGGGAAACTGCTAAACAATGGCACCAACAAAAAGATAAACATGAGATAAAGAAAAGCATTACTTTTTAAAGTGACAAAGGTGGCGCCCAATGTTGACCACAACAGAGCTGCCAGCATTGAGATGGTTTCCTTCAATAGTGATTCTGGTTCCCCCTGAAAGAGGTCCCTGAACGGGCTGAACACGTGTAAAGTACGGCGTCTAAGGAAGAAAATTACATATTGAAGAAGCACATTGTTTGTTATTGGCATCTTACTGCAAACATTTTTATTAAAATGTATAAAGCCACAAACTCTTTGCAAGTAGAACCTCATTCAATACTGATATACATACTACCGTTCATAAGTTTTGGGTTGGAAAAAATTTGTAAAGTTTTTAAAAGAAGTCTCTTATGTTCGCCCCATAGCCCACTGAAGTGATTTTTGCATTTTATTATTAGTTTTTCTTATTTTAATGCTTTTGGTTAGATGTAAAATAAAAAAAAGAGTAATGCATTATTTGTTTCTTTCTTATATTTCTTCTACTGTTGTTGTTTTTTTTGCATCTGTTTTTACTTTTAACTCTTTCCCCGCCAGCATTTTTGAAAAAAGTTGCCAGCCACCGCCAGCGATTTTGATGATTTTCACTAAAATTTGATGGTCTCCAGTATATTTTGCTGTATGAATATTTGAATATGCAATACACCAAGATAAAATTAAAAAAAATGTCTATATTGTGATTTATTAATATAGTAATTATTACTGAGAAAGGAAGTGGAGGAAACAATGCAACGTTGCTAAGTGATTTTTCTTTGGAACCTTTAGAAAATTGTAACTCGATTTTTCTCAGAATTGACTTTGCTGACTTCATCGACTTCAAACGGGTGTAGTTCAGGCATTTTTTGTCTGATTTCAACAAATCATACATCATTTTGAAGGTGAAAATAATTTTAATTTTAAATGTATCATTTTAAAATGTCATTTATTCCTGTAATGGCAAAGCTGATTAATAGAATGTTAGAAATAAAGGTAGTGCATTTATACACAAGTTTGGAATTATATGCATCCAATTTGCATTTAAATTATCCAAAAGACAGGCAGATCTGAATGTATCTGTAGGATTAAGTGTCTCCAAAATCTTAGACACTCACCACAAAGGTGAAAGCCCTGGGTGAGAGGGCTCTGTAGTCAGCCAGGCAGTCTCTCACGCACACCTCCACCTGGGCTTCCTGTACGCGGTATCCTGTGGCATCATTCAGCAGACACACAATCCTGCAGAAGAGAAAAACGTTGGAATCCTCTTTAGGGTTTGTGATTAACAGCACCGCTAAGTTACCAAAGTCCTCAAGGGGACGAAGGTGAATGGATGGATTTATATGATACAGCACAAGTAAATATTATTACTATAATTAATCTGTGTCTGATTTATTAGTCGGCCCAGATGGAAGACTTTTTTCTGCATTTTCTACACTGATTTCTGCACTGCAAGGATTCTTGATTTAGATGTGGTAAAATGTGTTAAATGGAACTACTAGACACTTATGCTGAAAGAATAATCAGTAACCAGAACTAACAATGTATTAAAAATGCACTCTGTGGACTGAGTTTGACAGATTATACAGTGAAACGTAAGAGTGTTATAGACCTATAGATCTTCTGAACAATTGACATGTTGTTAAACAACAGTAGAATGCACAGAACACACTGTATTTCTATTCCTCAAAGCCTCATTTTCATTTCTGCCAAAAACTAAATATGGCGGTAATCAAGTCAAGTCACTTTTTTATGTGCTTTATACAATAGCGATTGTTTCAAAGCAGATTCACAGTATTAAACAGGACAGACAAATTGAAGCCACAAAACTGTTTTACCCACCTTTCCGCACTAACATATTCCTCTTCAATAGGAACACAGGGTACTTTTCCCAGCCGAACGCCTGTCATAATGTCTCTAAACTGCAGACCCAGGTTCTCTCCGGTGATGGTGAGACTGGTTCCGCCTTGCCGTGGACCGGTCTCCGGAAACAGCTGTACAATGAGGAAAATAGAGACATTAGTTTGACTAGAGATAGAGGAGGAGATTTAACTGACCATTATACAACAAACCACATTTTCTTTTTGGACTTAGTGTCATGATGGGCAGAAGAGCAGACAACAAGACCAGGAAATGTAGAAAAAAAAATGTCTGGGCAAATTTTTTTTTAAACATATAGAACATATAATGGACCTCTGGTCAGTGGATAGGTCTTGGCATTGAACCCTGTACCTCCTTATAGTCTCGCAGTTACAACACAAACTTAGATGCCTTGCATTTTAATGGAGACAAATCACCCCTTGGCGCATGGGAGCAGAAGCCCCTGATGCTGGGCTTGGTGAGACACCTCCCTCCAACCCTCCCTCCATCCATCCTCTAATTGAAACTTATTACCCAGGCTCCCGGATCCACGCTTCAGAGCCGTATGGCGCAAGGCAGTAGGATAATGTGATTTATTTAGCTGGATTATTCTCCGTAACGAGGACAGGTATGGCATGACAAAACAAATATGGTGAATGATGTGCAGTGGTAACAGCAGGACGGCGCCCCGTAACAGCCATCATGAGGTAATTACAGGTACTCTGTACGCCTGATCTCCCGACCACAAGGTCTCCACAGAAACCTGGAGCCAGGCCTCGACTGCATCACTGCCACAATGGCTGGGGGTCTAGAATAGAGCCTTGGGGGACCCCTTTGTGGAAAATTATGTAGCATAGCAAACCATATATTCAACAAGTGTGAAATTAGAATATTTGCAATGAAATTCTGTTTTTAATTTTGATAGTGCCTCAGCCACACTGACAACTGAAAAATAATTCCCTTTCAACTGGAATCTAAATTAAACTGGCCACACAACACAGAAAGACGAAGTAGAATTTGATCTGGAATGGCAGCCTAGAATAGAGCCTTGGGGGACCCCTTTGTGGAAAATTATGTAGCATAGCAAACCATATATTTAACAAGTGTGAAATCAGAATATTTGCAATGAAATTCTGTTTTTAATTTTGATAGTGCCTCAGCCACACTGACAACTGAAAAATAATTCCCTTTCAACTGGAATCTAAATTAAACTGGCCACACAACACAGAAAGACGAAGTAGAATTTGATCTGGAATGGCAGGAAAATTAAATTGAAAGAAATTCAACACAGTTTTCTGGGAAGTTACATGTTTTTCATTTTGGTGCATAAAACAATAAAATAAAATAAAATAAAATAAAATAGAGCAGAAGATTTAACTGACATAAAACAGCAAACCAAATAAAATAAAATAATTGTTTATCTATGTATATATCTATTATTAGTAGTATCAACCATCCATTCATCCATGCAACCACCAGGCTTTTAAATTTTTTACCTTTCTTTATCCTGGTTTGTCAAACAAGCATTTACCATAAAATGGTAAATGGTATATGTATTTCTTTGAAATTCAAGTAATTTTAATTCCACATTCTTGAATTCAAAGTTGGAATGTGAGAGGCATTTTCAATTCAGTTCTGAATGGTGTACAAACCTGTTGCATATATAACTGGCAAGAGCTGGCCAACTCAGATTGGCTTGACTGACTACACGCAACTTCCTTATGCCTGGAACAAGGCTGGGAGTATTGATACAATGAGCACTTTTAAGAAACAACAATTCACTGGATTCGCCAAATTCCATAAACAGCACAGGCTGGTTCCTTCACATATTGATCAAAATAAGCTGCAATGTAGAGCCGACATAATGCAAGTCTGGCCTCGCAAAACTCCAGTAACCCCAGGAACCGGTCAGTACAGTTATAATGCCTCAGTCCACACTGCAATGTCAATACAACAGCCTGAGAAGCTAAATTAAATCCAAGCTGTTTTGATAGAGCATGTACTGTAATACAGTTGTCTTGACCTGAAAATCACAGAATTTGGACTGAATCCTGTCGCTCGGGATTACAGCAAAATTAACCTAAATTAGATGTCTTTTATTACGTAAAAAAAAAAAATTATACGTTTCTAATTAAATCAGCCTTAAGAGTGAAATGATAGATAAAAATAATATCTCTCAACACAAGTGGGAGAACACTAATATACACACACGTTCTCCCCCAGGACCTTGTTAAATTATACACAGTTAAGTAAATCTCCCTTCATTATCAGCTCTGGGTAACGATACATTTCAAAAAATATATGCAATTACTGAGATTAAAGTGCACCAGAATGCATGAAGCCTCCTGCCGGTTTCCAGTGGCGAGATTATTACTGTTTGTATGTCGTATTCCCCCAGCCCTCCGCCAATAGGTGGGAGGATGACAATGGCGGGAGAGTGGGAGGACTCAGAAAAGACGGCGGGTGAAAAGAATAGAGGCAGATTGGGGCGTCTGAAGACCCCCGTCTTCCAGATCCCATCCGCCCACAAGCCACCTGCACGGTATGTGAGGCTTAACGCTTTCCTGATGTTGCATTTGTCTGCTGTCTGTCTGTTTGTCAGTCTTTCCCTGATCTTCATCAGCAAGGTGTCTTTCATCTTTTGGCAAACACAGAAATGCAGCATGAAAAAAAAAACAGTTGGCGACAAATTGCAGTCAAATTCCACTGGTTGAAACATCTACTTGCGCTGTTCAGCCAGACATGCAACACAGCTCTGTCTGGCACCCCCTTTTCCGTACGTCTACAGCTGCATGCTTCCTGATGTAATTGAGGTTAAGTGTCTTTGCTTACGGGTACAACAGCTTCACTTGGGATTTCACCCAGAAAACCTCCTATTTATAGAGCCTCCACCAATCTGCTGAAGAATGGAAAAATGCATCAAAGTTCTGCCATATCTGTCGCTTCAGCTATGTAGCTTTCCGGGGCCCTAATTTGCTTCCTTTTTTCCCTATTTTCCCATCCAATATTGCTAGTTTGTAGCATATGTTCTCAAATCCCTCTCCCCCTAAGCCAATCTTAGAGCCTCGTGTAGACCATAGAGTCAAAAATTGGCTTTTTGTACAGAGCGATGCCAATAAAGAATACATCATAACGAAACAAGGAGGGGAAAGCGGCCTGTAATTGGTTTCAGAGGGGTTGTTTTACATGTAGCTTGGTGGTGTCCAATCATGGCCAGACTTGGATGGGCGGCAGCAGAAGTCCGTCTCCCTAAAGGAACGTGAGGCTTAAGATTATTTTCATTTGTTACCTACATGAGGAGAACGCAAACCGAATCATCCAATCAGAGGCCTACCGCCTCTCGTTGCCTGTCTGACTTAATCTCGCTGCATGAAAAACAAGGCAGAACATCATGTATATTTTACATATTTCAGTGTCAAAGCTTATCAGAGCTGCTTACTGTTGACAGAGGTGTGATAAGGGTGTGTGTGTGTGACAGAGAGAGAAAATCCAAGATAAAGAGAAGGTTGTTTGCTAGAAGAAACCTTGCTGTTGCCCCCGGTTAGGTGCGTTTTCCTCTGCTGTAATTAGAAATGGAGAAAATCTACACTCTGAGCAAGCTAATGCGATATCGATGCCAAAGAGGTGCATTTTGGGAAAAACAAGAACTAGGGAGCAGCTTAGAAAGGTATTTTCCCCATGATTGTAAGGTTTTCTCTACTCGGTATGTTGCCAAACTTATGGTAACTGCCATTGAGATGAATGGGAAAGCTAACGTCTAGCTCTCTCCAGGTATTATAAACTTCTATGGCCCTTAGAATAAAAGAGCACAACTTTGACGTCAGCAGACAGCTTCAACTGAGACGCAAAACAGAAGACAATAAGACAGACATAAAGCAAATTCAATTACTACACATACCCAGGGGTCTCTCTGAGGAGACAGAGACAGAAAATCCCATTTTAAATACTCTATTCCAAATGAAATTAGAAGCTTATCCACAGGCTAATATACTAAGTCACATGACTCTGACGTGAATGGAGGAGAAGCAAGGGAATGAGCATGGTAGGAAAGGACAGACTGCGAGAATATATATAGGGATAGCATAATAGTACTTGAGTTAGGATATTATATATAAACGTAATGCTCTGGGCCAATAAATGATTTGTACTGTTAACTAAAATTAATTTAATAAAGTTAACTGTTAATTGCAAAAAAAAGCTGAAATGTGATGAAAAACGCCAGCTTAAAGTTATTTCAATTAAACAAGACAACATTTAAACACTGAAGTTAATGTACTAAAATGACTAACTGGATCACTAAAACTAAAATAAAAATGTCAAAAGCACAAAACAAAATTGCTATAAAATAAAAGTATATTCTTACTAAAAAATGTAACAAATTAAATACAAAATCAAAAAAACTATAATAGTATTTAAATAATACTAACACTGATATCTTGACAAAAACATGAAGTTCAGAAGGAATAAAACCCTAAGTATGCTACGTAAACTAATGATGGTAAATATCCCCACTGACTATTTAGCGGATGGTTTGATTTGCATTGCTAAATATCAAATTATCATTCTCAAAATTTTAATTAAACCATTGATTGCTACAGTGCCTAATACTGGGCCAACTGGCTACCAACTCCCTTTTATTTACTGCACAAAGACAATTTTACTCACATTTGGCGAGTGTTATATTTGGATATTTTATCCTTCTGTGTTCCCTCTAATAACATCAGAGCTATACCACAAATGCCCAAAAATGAGTCTGTGAAGGAAATACAGCCCGTGTTACTGTTTTACAGAGTTCCGTTGGTTTGAACATATTAAATGCATTGTATTTCCGTCTTTCACAACTTCATTTTCATCACTGTAACTCTAAATCAAACATGGCGCCGTTTTCAATGATGTTTGGTCACGAGACCGATAGAATTTACAATGCTTAATGTCATGTGTCTAAAGACAACAAATATCTGATTTGAGAGCAACTTTGGAGAGGAAAATCTGTGGATGACTACTAAAATTGACTTTGTTCTTCACATAAAGCTATCGTATGACTTCAGAAGACTTGGCGGTTCAAACCGATCAGCTGATTCAATGTGAACTGAAAACAAGCATACACCATTCCCTTCCTTTGTCTCTACCTCTTTCTTCATTCAAGCTTTCAGCTCTGGTTATAGAGCGATAAGTAAGCAGAGAGACAGGCATGAGCTAACGGATTAGCAACTGTGCCACTGGCAATTACCCAGTATCAGGGGCTAATCTTACTGAGAGACACCGCTGTCTCACAGACTATTCCCTCTAATAACATCAGAGCTATACCACAAATGCCCAACAATGAGTCTGTGAAGGAAATACAGCCCGTATTACTGTTTTACAGAGTTCCGTTGGTTTGAACATATTAAATGCATTGTATTTCCGTCTTTCACAACTTCATTTTCATCACTGTAACTCTAAATCAAACATGGCGCCGTTTTCAATGATGTTTGGTCACGAGACCGATAGAATTTACAATGCTTAATGTCATGTGTCTAAAGACAACAAATATCTGATTTGAGAGCAACTTTGGAGAGGAAAATCTGTGGATGACTACTAAAATTGACTTTGTTCTTCACATAAAGCTATCGTATGACATCAGTAGACTTGGCGGTTCAAACCGATCAGCTGATTCAATGTGAACTGAAAACAAGCATACACCATTCCCTTTCTTTGTCTCTACCTCTTCCTTCATTCAAGCTTTCAGCTCTGGTTATAGAGCGATAAGTAAGCAGAGAGACAGGCATGAGCTAACGGATTAGCAACTGTGCCACTGGCAATTACCCAGTATCAGGGGCTAATCTTACTGAGAGACACCGCTGTCTCACAGACTGCCAGCTGCCAGCACTGGCACACCACAGTATATTAGCATCAATACACCGCTGCACGGCAATAAAAGCACAGCGAGAGATTTGTTTGGCACGGCTGCTGTAGAAAACCTAAAATGGAGGTCTATTGTTTCTTTTCTTAGACGAAGAGCGTCTGTGTTATAGAAACTGAGAAACAGTACACCATCGTTAGCACACAGGAAGTAAACGTATGGCTTCTATGAATGGACTTTTATGATGAGACGTCAAGAGGGAAACAACACAAATTTGTTCAAAAAAACTTTTATAATAAACCTACTAAATTTATATGTGACAAACAGTGGTGTTTAGTAAATATGACACTAAACCTACAACAGCTTATAATAGAAGTAAATGGGGCCAAATCATACATGTTTAAAAACTTAATCATATTATATTATAACCTGTTTGTGTGAAGTTACACTGCCGTTCAAAAGTTTGGAGTCAGTAAGTTTTTTTTACTTTTATTTTTTGGAAAGAAAAGACTTTTATTTAGCAAGGATGTATTGACATGATCAAAAGTGACAGTAAAGACATGTATAATGTTACAAAAGGTTTCTATTTCAAATAAATGCTGTTCTTTTTAAACTTCTATTCAGCAGAGAATCCTGAAAAGAATGTATCACAGTTTTCACTAAAATATTAAGCAGCAAAACTGTTTTCAACATTGATAATAATATAAAATGTTTCTTGTGCAGCAAATCAGCATATTAGAAGGATTTCTGAAGGATCATTTGACACTGAAGACTGGAGTAATGATGCTAAAAATTGCAATAATATTTCGCAATAATACTGTACTGTATTTCTGATCAAATAAAAGCAGCCTTGGTGAGAAAAAGAGACTTAAAAAAAAAAACATTTTAAATATCTAACTGAATTGTGAACAGTAGTGTAAGTGCTTACATTTTTTTTATAGATGCTTTGCATTTTTGATTTTACATGCTCCAAAAATTGGAACCCATTCACTTCCATTGTAAGTGCCTCACCATAGCCTTGATTTTGAAGGACAAAACTTGTTTTGTTTTTTGTGGAAATCAACATTATGCCACAAATGCATAATTCATTTTATTTCTTTAAAATCCATAGTTTTTTTTTTTTAACAAAACCACAATGGTGCCCAGGAGGACTTCTGTTTCCTCTAACAGATGTCATACATTGTATATAACGTATACATTTTAGGTACTCAAATGTAAAAATAATCTTTAAAGGAAACATAAAGCTACTTAAAAACCTAATACAGTAAAAAAATTTACTTAATAGGTTCTTTGCTGAACATAAGATGCAAAGCGCCACTGAAGAACCTTCAACACTGCTCTGCAAAAACAACACCTGTTAAATGCTCACACAATAAAAAGTGTGTTTGACAGCCTTGTAAATACTGAATGTGTTAAATGGGGTGTGACAGAATGGGAGCGGGTGCTACCTTGTTGATTTTGGGGTGCGCGCAGCGACTGTTTCCTGCGCTGGGGTGCATCCAGATGCTCTCTGGAGGAGCACACTCCTGTCTCAGAGAACACTTCTTCTCCTGCACGCACCAGCCGCAGTCGAACCGAGGATCCGCTTTCAAACACATCCCACAGCTGTCCCGCATGGCGTAACACTTGTACAGGTGCGCTGCCGAGAGAAAGAGAGATAAAGACAGGGATAAATAAGCACGCAGAGCAGAGGACAAAACCTGCGACCACACATCAGATGAATTCTATATTAATGAGCCAAGTTGCTTGGCAACCATAAATCGTCTACAGTTGAGCTAATGAACTATATTACTCGACTGAAGAAGTGTTTATCATCATTATTAGACTTAATAAATGTGATGTTGCCACTGTTTTAGGCGTGAGTTACAGTGATCCACCTGCATCTCACAATAAGCCTAAATACACCCCTTTTACTGTGGTAAAATCATGTAAAACTTTAGAAGTGGCTTGTTTAATTAACAGAAAAAGCAGCACCAATGTAAACTAACGGTATCAGATGGTAATGTCATATATATATATATATAATAGCCAACAATACATTGTATGGGTCAAAATTATCGATTTTTTTTCTATGCCAAAAATCATGCCAAATTTAATGCAAAAAAATCATGCCAAGAATCATAAGGATATTAAGTAAAGATCATGTTCCATGAAGAGATTTTGTAAATTTCCTACCGTAAATATATTAAAACTTCATTTTTGATTAGTAATATGCATTGCTAAGGACTTAATTTGGACAACTTTAAAGGCGATTTTCTCAATATTTTGATTTTTTTGCACCCTCAGATGCAAGATTTTCAGATACTCAGATTTTCAAATAGTATCTCTGCCAAATATTGTCCTACCCTAACAAACCATACATCAATGGAAAGCTTATTTATTCAGCTTTCAGATG
>NW_015652416.1:2381815-2394390 GCF_001515625.1 Sinocyclocheilus rhinocerous
AAAAAAATTGAACCTTATGAATGGTTTTGTGGTCCAGGGTCACAGATGAGTTTATGCACGCAACCAATACCTGTTAACGGTAATGATGTGATTTGCTAAACTAAAAAAATGAGAGCACAAATACATTTTGCTTGATCTAAAATGTTTAACTAGTTACCTTTGACTGTAAACTGACAGAAAGTGTGATTAAAAGTTGGATGATGTATGAAACAAAAGGTATCACCTCAGCTACAGCTAACAATTAGCGAATTACAGATGCTAAATTCCCATTGTAAAGAGAAAGATGGCAGCTTCAGGGGACTGGGTGAATGTTCTGTTGGCTGGGCGTCTTAGACTGCGGCCGGACTTCAAAGGAGACAGTGCATCCATCCGTCTCAGCCTCATGCTAATCTGATTAGCCACGGCTAAGCTTAAAAGTAGCGCTGCGCTAATTAAACAGGCGTCTTAGACTGCGGCCGGACTTCAAAGGAGACAGTGCATCCATCCGTCTCAGCCTCATGCTAATCTGATTAGCCATGGCTAAGCTTAAAAGTAGCGCTGCGCTAATTAAACTGAACCAAATGAATGATTTAATTATATTAACATTTCCACTTTACAGCAGGGCAAAGCTGGGTTTTTTCTCTTGCAGCGTGGCGAAGATGGATAAATTTATTGTGCTATAAAGACGGTGCTGAAAGAGAGAGAAAGAGAGAGCGAGAGAGCGAGAGAGAGAGAGAGAGGGAGGGAAATTTGGGCCATATCTCAGCATCCTGAAAACAAGAAAATTTGCAAGTTGCGTAAGATATTAAGAGTATAGTTTTCAAAAAATATATATATTTTGAATTAATCTTTAACCCCATTTTATTTTCTTGTTCTATGCATTTTAAAGAAAAAAAATGATTACGAATATTTTTTGCTGTGCAGACATCCTTTTAAGACACCAATAATAACTTATTTTTATTATTATATACCATTCATAGGTTTGGGTTCAATACGATTTTTACTTACTGACTGACTTACTTGCTTACTTTATATTTACTAACTAACTAACTAACTAACTAACTAAATAAATAAATAAACTAAAGGAAGAAGTATATTATGCACACCAAAGTTGCATTTATTTGATCAAAAACAGAACATTATTTGAGTAAAAACAGAATATTGTGAATTTTCTTTAATTACTATTATATTTCATTAAAATTTGATTCCTATGATTGCAAAGCTCAGTTTTCACCAGCCATTATTCCAGTCTTCAGTGCCACATGATCATTCAGAAATCATTCTAACATGGTGATTTTGTACTCAAGAAAAAAAAAATATATTATCATCAGTATTAAAAACAATTGTGCTGCTTAATATTTTGTGAAAACTGTGATACAATTTTTTCAGGATTCTTTGATGAATAGAACATTCGAAAGAACAACATTTTTAGAAACCAGAGTCATTATAAATGTCTATGCTGTCACTTTTGATCAAACTTTTGAAAAGTAGTACAGAAATGCTATCATAAACTGAAAGGACATTTATGAATTAATTTACTTCTTTCAGCCACTCCATCCAACCAAAGTGAAGCATACATCTGTGCTACCTTCAAAAACCGACCAGACAGGATATTACACAAACATTGGACCTGAAAGTAGCATTTTTTATGTTTCGCAGACAGCAAAGAGATGGGAAAAAGAAGAATGGAAACGTGCGATATGTGTCACCATCAGTCAAGGTGCTGAGATCTTGATTTGGCCCAGGTGTGGAGATCAATTGAATGGTCCTCTTGAGTCACTGTTCACTCACCGCTCTCTCTAAATAGCTCTTTACCAGCCTGACACTTGAAATATTAGCAACAAATGGACCTGGACTCGACCCAAAATGACCAAAGCGGTCATCTTGAGTTATTTGGAGAGTCAAGTTGATAGCCATCGAGATAGGGATGTGAACCCAAAACCACACTTTCTCTGCTGCCACCCTTTTCATTCTTTCCGAATGAGGGTTTCACGTGGTTTCTTATTGTTTAGCAGCAGCGAGCTGCAGTCACAGCTCAGGAAGGACCAGATAAGCTGTATGGAGAGAAGTAAGGCCTGACATGCAGCCAGGCATAAAACTGACCAAATTTGTCTTCACAGACATACTGGAGAGAAGTGTGGATACACAAAAAGAGCTACTACAGAGGAAGAGATGTGACTTTTACCTTGGATATTGTAAGGGTTGTCAATGACGAAATCTCCATTCCACACAACCGAGAGATCCACCGGCAAGTCGCTGATGTCATTTCCTTCATAGTCATACTGGAGATAGAGGGAAAAAAAAGAAAGATAGACATGATGCCATGCTGTTCTTCACACTTGATGTTTTCTTTTGTACAGTATGAGGCCCCATCAAGCAGAAATCCTGTCATAAAATAAAGCAAAAAGCCACAAAAGGTTATGTTTTGTAACAGGTAATAGGTGTTCTTAAACAATTTCCAATAAATACTTTATAGACATTTTAAAACCTGCAAAAAAGATTGTAAATTGATCTGTAGTGCTCATGTGGGGAAATATGGATTTTAATATGAGTCACGGCTTTTCCAATCCGATTTCTCCTGCTTATCACCATCATTTCCTGTCTCTAAAGTCTGCATATCCACCATAAAAGACAAAAAGGCAGAAAATAAAACTAGTAAATGACACACTGAACCGTTGCAGCTCGCAACATTTTCAGATTCGATTACTCCCACTTCTTATCATCACTTATCACTTCCTGTCCTTGCTATACACTTTATCCACTAAAAAGACAAAAAAAAGGCTCAAAATACCAAAATGTGGGAAAAATGAGTTTGAATTAGGCTCTCGACATTACTCAATCCCATTACCCTCTCTCTATTGTGTTTCCACCCACTAAAAAAATTTTTTTAAAAATCAGGAAATATGTTTTGAACCAATTATTTTTATTTTTAGCCATAATGTCATGCCCTCTGTCTACTAAAAGACAAAAATACCTAAAACAACAGCAACTTGCAGATTCAAACTTTACCATTACCCACACTTCTCGCCATCTTTTCCTGTGCTTTCTTTACATTTAGGTAAAATCTGCTAAAAAGACAAAACGGTTTTAAAATAAAACAAAAAGGTGACATATTGAGCTGTGGTGCTTATGTGGTAAACACAGGTTTGAATCAGATTTTTTTTTTCTTGAACCAACTGTTTCTATTTTTACTTGAGACAAAAATGGCAAAAATGCTGGACACATTCAGCTTGTAGTGTTAACGCAGTAAATGTGAGTTTGAATTTGGCTCGCAAGATTTCTTGATCCCATTACCCCCACACTTCTTGCTATCTAATTTCCTGTTCTCCCTTGATAGACACGATTAACCAGTAGAAATTTGTCAACAATTTGTCTATCGCTGTTACACACTCACATGGCGTTGCTGTGCTACGTGGTCACAAAAACCTATCGTTTGCATCTGTTTTTAAGCATTGCAGTTTAAAAACAAGTGATTGTAAGCCATTAAAATGCAATCAGCAGTGAAAGAGAACTCTTTTCACTATATGCGCAGTATTGAACTATCAGAGTATTGAGTTATTTTTGCATTATTATAGGCCTTGAACCGTTAAATACACACTATGTGTAAAAATTCCCGTCTTTGCAAGTATCCTCACAAACACAGTAAGTAAAAGCAAACAGCCGAGAAACAAAACAAGTATAACAGTATATTGGAACCGGGCAGCTCTTAAAGTGACAGCAGTCTAATATTCCTACTGTCTGTCGTTCATGTTAATCAAACAACATAAGAGAAAAAATCTCTCACTGTTCTTGACTAAATCATTTTCGTAACTTTAATAAGAAGAAATAAATATTTAATTTACACAGTGAAGAATATGCAGTGTTTTTATACATTTGATTAGAATGTATGCAGCATTTCTTATTTATTTGTTCTACTGTAGTTTTTTGTCCTATTGCTTGTAATTAGTATCTTATTTATTCGCTGACTGTTTTCTTGTCTTCAGTGAGCTTGAGTTTGTTTTAGGCTAGTATTAGTTTTTTTGTGATATTGACACTGGTGACAAGAAATATGAAACTTCTATGATATCAAATGAAATACAATTACTTATATTGTGATATACGTCTTTGATCATATCACCTACCCCTGGTTCTCCCTATACTAAAAAGCCAAAAATACTCAACATAAAACAATTGCTGGATACATTCAGCTTTAGTGTTGATATAGGAAATTGGAGTTTGAATCTGGCTCGCAACATTTTTCGATTCCTATTGCTCTCGCATCTCACCATCTTTTCCTGTCCTCTCTCTATGAGTGTAGGTAAAATCTGTTACAAAGGCCCAAAACAACCCTAAATAAACTTGCTAGACACATTGAGCTGTGATGCTCATGCAAGACATGAGAGTTTGAATTCGACAGTATCTGTCCATCCACTAAAATGATCTTAAACAAAACAAAAAACACTAGACAAAACAACAAACAAATCCCCCACAAATATGTTTAAGTGTACATCCTGCCAATTCGACGTGACCATATTGTTGTGCAGTGCATCAGTGATTTACTGCACTGATCCTGACATGCAACTGGGGGCCGCCGGGATGAAGAGCGCTCAGGAAAACGCACAAAAAAATGTTTTCTGGTGCACAGCTCAAGCTCAGCCTGGCTGAAATGGCAGCGAATGAATGAAACATGCTGGCTTATCTCGCTCCATGTAAATCTTGCCATTTAAGTGTGTATCCTTGAGAGAGAAAAAGAGAGTGAGACGGATAAAACGGAGAGAGAGCAACAGAGTGAGACGGACAGCGAAGGAGAGACAAGTCAGGATTCTCATCACGCAATTGTGAGACTGTCAGATCAATATGGGGGGAGGTGAAAACACTCCACCCTTACAGCAGCCTCCTCTCTATGGCCCCTCTCATTCACACACACTCCTGATAAACAGCAGCAGACATTCAGCACACTTACAGACGAGGTTCTTGTATCAGAAACAGTCTCATCAAGTAGAGCTACTGACTCAGAACCAGCATGGAGAGAGAAATGCAATTTGTCTGCACGGGCTCGGCCGTTTCTGGATGAGCGGAGGGGTCGGGGAGCGCACGGGAAAGAGGAAGCGAGACGGAAACGGGGAGGAAGATGGGGCAAAATAGATCAAGGGTGTGTTGGTGAGCTCAAAAATCTAAATTACAGAGCGGAAGCCATTAATTTACACATGAAACAAGTGGTGGAGTTTAGGCGTGAAGCGCGTTGCCTGGACGTAAGTGAAATTGGCATTTCCAATTTGCTTTCTGACACATCTCATTTGGCTTCAACTGTCTCTAACATACACACACACACACACACACACACACACACACACATATGTGCGCGCACACACACAAACACACACACACGCACACACACACACACATAATAGTGACCACTGAAACTGAGGTAGTTTTTTTTAAAGACTACACTCTTAAAAATAAAGGTGCTTCACGATGCCATAGAAGAACCTTTTTGTCTAAATGGTTCCATAAAGAACCTTTAACATCTGAAGAACCTTTCTGTTTCACAAAAGGTTCTTTGTGACGAAAAAAGGTTCTTGAGATTATAAAAAGGTAATAAAGAGATGGTTCTTTAAAGAACCTATGACTGAATGGTTCTTTGTGGAACTAAAAATGGTTCTTCTATGGCATCGCTTTAAGAACCTTTTGAAGCACCTTTATTTTTAAGAGTGTACTTGAACATACAAATTACATGTCAAGTTTTTTTGTGCATTTCAAATGTGTAAAAATCCTGATGCAATCTTTAATGTAACATTAGAACAGAGTTTTTGTGCAGAAACTTTTGCAAACACCCTCAACGTCATTCCAGTCCTGTATGGTTTTCTTTATTCTGTGGAATAAAAATGGAGAAATTATGAAGAATGCATTGCTTTTTCATGCAAATAAGGAGGACTGGATTTTTAAAGCTATATAAAAAAGGACTCATTATGCGTAATTTCTATTTATTTATTTATTTGTCAGTCAGTAATGTGTTGTTTATTTACCAGCTCTCACCAGTGTTATTTTAGAATTATTTATAAACTATTACAGCATTTATTATTTTGAATTATATTTTATTAGTTTTAGTTTTAGTAATTTCGTTAAGTGCTTTAGTCATTTTTATTAATTATTTTATTATTTTTAATTAGATTTATTTTATTTCAGTTTCAGTACTTCAACTGCAGTTATTTGACAATTGTATGTTTTTTTTAGTTTTTCATCTAATATTTATATTTTATTTCAACTTTATTTAACAAAAATCATTTTTTAATCATTTAAATTTTAGTTAATAATAACAACCAGCTTTCAGAATATGAATAAGACTTGAATGTTTTGTTCACTTCCAAATAAGCATATTTTACTGTAGGATTGCTTCCAATTATTTGTTATCTTTCGAAACTACAAAAAGCATTCTGAATTATCCATCAATAATAATATTTTGGAAAGAACCGAAAAAATTGGTTAAGCGCAACAAAATAAGCGTTAAAGAGTGGACAAGTGAACATAGGACTGGCTTTGTTCACATGGTACATAAATCAGATTTTTTTCTCAAATCTGATCTTTATGACTTTACCTGTCTGTCAAGTTACAAGTGATGGAATCAGGTCCGTTTGTTCTGACAGTGCAGTCAATATCCGGTGCATCCACATCGGATGCCGAGCACTGATTTAAGTGTCAGCGCGACGGCGAGAGACTTACTTCTACTATAACTGAGTAGCTGTCACAGTGGAAAGCGAGGACGGAAAACTGAAAATTGCCTTTGCTCATGTCCATCACGACATCTCGCCATGACGAACTCACGAAGCGCATCAGACGACATAAACATCAGAGGGATTACAGCACTTACACGCATCTGAAACATCTCACATGTTCACTCGTTCATCATTTAATAGATGAATGCCACATCTGAACTCACGTGCAAACATTTGTGGTCGATAAGATTTTTTTCATGTTTAAAAACATTAAACATATAAAAAGCATGCTCACCAATGCTGCATTTATTTGATCAGATATTATTAAATATTATTACAATCTAAAATAACTGTTTTCTATTTTAATATTTTTCAAAAAGTGTCATTTATTCCTGTGATGCGAAACTGAATTTTCAGCAGTCATTACTCATCTTCAGTATCACATGATCCTTCAGAAATCATCCTAATGTGCTCATTTGGTTTGCAAAAAACATTTTATTATTATTATTATTATTTGTTGAACTCAGTTGTGCTGCTGCTTATTTTTGTGGAAAATGTGATAGAAAGTTCAGAAAGGACAGCTGTTTTTTATAGAAATGTTTTGTAACATATACATTTCTTTGTCACTTTTGATTAAGTTAATCAATTCTTGCTATAATAATAAGTGTATAAAATATAATAATAATAAACAATAACAACAAGCTTTTAACTTCAGAAAAAACATTGTCGTATACGCATAAAAGAGATATTTGCTGCCTGTCTGAACAAAACCAGAGTCAATTGACGACTCTTTGAAAGACGTAAGGTCAAGGGTAAACCGCTGAACACCCAAGTCACAAGGCCTTTCTTTTGACAAGCACTGACAGCTTCTCTCAACGCTTGGATTTGATCAAACACATCCTCCACGCAGACCGCAGATGACCTCCACGCTTCCAAACACACATTCTTCCCTAAGCAGACGTGAACCCTCACACTCCTCCTGCCTACGTCTCCTCACCAGCGTCCCAGCTCCATTAAACTGTAAAGAGCTCCAGCAGTCCTCCCACACATACATTGCGTCTTAACAATGGCCGTCACTGTTCTCTGAGGGCCGTCCAAAAACATAGATATGATTTATTCATATCATCATTAACATGCCTTTGACATTACACTACACGCTCACCTCAGACAATCGCTGTATTCGATGCTAATCGCGGCGGTTAGATCATGTGACTGAGGTCATGTGACTTTTGGTGACCACAAAATGGCTGGAAACAACTAAAAGGCGTATTGTTCTTTACCAAAAGGTCACATATGCAGCATTTATCGAAAAGGTGGTTGAAAACAGCGGGCTCTGTTTCGTGAGAAAGGCCAGCGTGAGAGGAGCTCGGGGAGAACTGTGCGTCTACTTCAGACTGGATGAATAATAACGCTCATTATTCAGCCCGTGGTCATCGTGGAGTCATGGCGGAGAGTAATTAATTGCTTGTGCAAGTGTGAGTTCCCATGAGGCCGATGGAGGCCTCCAACACAAGGTGAGGAGAAACACGCACATGACCCAATTAAGAATAACCATGATCCGGCAACTTATTCCATACGCGCCGAACCTCACGCACATGCACACGCAGTCTTTAAGCTATTTCTGCAGCATCTTTGAGGTCTTTGTGGTGCCACTTATGGCAAAGCCATCTTTGTAAACCGCATTGGAAAAAAGAAAATCACGAAAAACGAATTTAATAAAAAGCAAAACTTTGCTTGTACAAGACTGAAAGTAAAGCTGTTTTGCAGAACAGAGGCTGGAACTACACACTGACCTTAAAAGAGAACAAGCAAGCATGAAACTAACTTCTGAACATGACAAAAGACGAGGAGAACTCCACTCATTATGCATCCAGTTATAATAAACCTATGAAAGCTGTAAGCAGTTGTGTATGTACAATAGTCTGAGAATAGAGTACCATATGAGTTGCATAGGTCCTCTTTATTTCTCTCTCCACCTGCATGCCCAAAATGCATAATTACCCTCACAGGGGAAAATGAATGGAGGCCAGAAATAGAGAGACACACTGGGCATCTCCCCAGCCTGTGCCCGTCCTCTGCTGGCAAGCCCATTGATCAGGGGGATGGAGGGAAGGAGGGAGCGTACGGATACGTGCGGGTGAGGCAGGAGATTCCGGGTCCATGGGGCTGGAAAGTGCCGATGTTAACAAATCAGAGCAGCTGCTGGAATGCGAGGAGGGAGGGAAGAAAAAATGCAGCCTTTTGTGTGGGTCAGTCTTATATAATTAGTCATTTTGATAGCATACCTGTGCGCCTGGGTAAAAATAACACATCAGCACATCGGGAGGGGGTTTAACACACTCACACACACACACACACACAGAAACTTAACACAAACAAATTTATTATTTTGGTCCTACAGAACGAACAATGTCATTGTTAATTGTCAGTAAGAATCTTATGAAATACTGTTGTTGTTTTTTTAAGGTAAAAAAGCACTTTATATTTTTCATATAAAAAAATATATAAAATGTAAATATACATAAATATAAAAATATAAATATTCCTATATTATAATTTTTAAGTCAAAAAGTATGTTTTCTATTTTTATTTGAATTGTATAATAATAATTTAATCTTTTTAGACATATATTTTAAAAATTAAAATATTTTTTTCATATGTTAAATTACACATTAAATTTCATAAGTTTACTTGCATATACACCAATGTCTTTTTAATGCTTTTTAAATTATATATATGAAATTTTAAATGAAAGTAAAAATTACATAAAAATAAAATAGAAAAACATATGAAGGAATTAAAAAGGAACATTCCTGTATTAAAAAAAAACTGTAAATATTCCACTGGCTGCAATTATATAATAAATAAACCATATTTTAATTATAATAGATTAAATGTCCAATAAATATAAATTTAATATATTTTTATACATAACACATTGCACACTAGTGATTTGTAGGTTGCTGAAATCTCTAAACAGAACTACTTTTGAAGAGGGGAAAAAAGCTGTCTTAATATATTTGTAGCTCATTATGCAGAGTTGTTTTATTGGTGCAACTGCTGTGTTGTTTTTCGCAATGAGAGTGTTTTCGTTAAGTGGCTGAAGCTCTTGAATTAAACTATTTCTGCAGCATTTTTGAGGTCTTTGTGGTGCCACTTATGGCAAAGCCATCTTTGTAAACCGCATTGGAAAAAAGAAAATCACGAAAAACTAATTTAACAAAAAGCAAAACTTTGCTTGTACAAGACTGAAAGTAAAGCTGTTTTGCACGTTAAGTGGCTGAAGCTCTTGAATTAAGCTCGGAGCTCATGGTGAATCTTCTTCCTAGCAGGAGCTCGGCTCCACAGGAGCGTCTGACACACTCTTAACCCCGCTGTGGGAAGCAACTGAGACTCCTTCAGTTATTCACCTCTCCCTCTCGCCCCAACATACGAAAGCTGCATCCCGTTCCCTTCCTCAAAAATGATGACCCTCCTCCTGCTCCTCAGCTCATTTCCCCTCCTTCCCTTCCGCCGAAGTGTTTGGGGAGGAACTGGTGTGTCGAGTCTGATGCAAACCATCTCTCTGCTGCACGGCTGCAATTCATCATCATTTTATCTACGACGGCTTTTAATTGGATCCTATCAAACTCTCCCGATAGTCCTCATTTTGCTGTAGACAGCAGCATAGAGGAGATTCTGGCCGAGATTTTTCTTCCCTTTCCCCCCTCCGTTCCTTTCCATCATTGTGTTTTCTCTGTCAGTCTCTCGTTCTCTCTCTCCGGTCATTTATCTGAGCTGAAGGTAATGTTGTAAAGCAGAGTCTGATAGCATCAGCCTGTTCTGTTCATCTCCTGGGTCCTGAGCTGTGGCGCTCCGAGAGAGAGAGAGTGACTTTAGGCCTCTTGTCTCGTCTTTTATACACCCATCTTCACTCCTTTATTTGATTTCCTCTCCTCTACCTCTTTTCCACCAAATTTGAGCTGGTGCCAGGGCAAAATCTACATAAGTTGCCCACAAACACATAGTTGCCTTTGTTTATGAGTCTTAAAGGAACAGTTCGCCCAAAAGATGAACAGTCTGTTGTCATTTACCTCTAAACCTACATGACATTCTTACCTCTGTGGAACACAAAAGAAGATCATTTGAAGAACGTTTCAACTGTTTTTATCCATACAATGAAAGTCAATAAGGTCCCAAATGGCATTGAACCCTATTGACTTTCATTGTGTGGACAAAAAATAAGACATTTATCAACATATTGCATTCAGTGGAAGAAAGTTCAGTTGTACAGGTTTGGAACAACATATGAGTAAATAGGTGAGTAAATGATGACAAATTTTCATTTTTGAGTGAACTATCCCTTTAAGGATTTTACACTAGAATAGGGTTGACTATTACCACACAATAAACACTGTAGCTATATTTTCTCCCAAATTGTAAATTTGTAAAATGTTATTACTAAAAAAATAAAAATAATAAAAAAAAACATAGCATAATAAAAATAAGTAATAAATAAATAAAAATAAATTATAAATAAATAAATTACATATAAATTATGGTATTTTTGTAAGTATTGTGCACTAACAATGAATGGCAGTTTTTTTTTTTACAGCATTTATTAATTCTTCAATAATATTAATTTATAACATACTACTTATTTTCTATCACAAATTAAAATAAATTGATACATTGATGTTAAAACTGTATCAGAAATTAGCATTTTTTTGTCCTTTATGAATCTTTAGCCTCCAAAATTGCAAGAGAATGAGCAATAACCTACATTAATAAGTGCTGTAAACATATTGTTTGTTCGTGCTAGGCATTGTGGTAACTAATGTTAACATATAAATCCTTGTTGCAAAATATTACTCCATTGTTATCTTATCCTAGCATTTCCATCCAGCATTTTTCAATGTGCCACAGTAAAAATAAATGACTAGAAAGCGGAGTTGTGATATATATTATGATTAAAAACACTGCAATCAGGATGTCAAGATTGGCTCAATATTAAAAAAGTGAATTCGTTGCATCAGTCTCAAACTCTCTTAAGCATTTCACATTACTTTTGTCCAGTTCGAATTTCTTTTAAAAGAAACAAATTCATGGCTATCTGAATCTGCTACCGGCATCTCGACAGACGGCTATCGGAACAACCCAAACTCAGATGATAAGTTCTTCCTCTTCAGTATCAACCTGCTAATGCTCAATGATGTTCTGCCTTCTCAGCACATCTCATCCTAAGCTCTATATCCTTTGTTTACTCAGTCGATTGAGTCAGGACTGCCCGCTTCCTCTGCGTCCCAGCACACCGTCGTGTTTTATTAACCCGTCTTCTCTATTGTCTTAAGCAGAGAGACAAAGGATCGAATTGATCAATCTCAGGCAAACACAATCAGCTCCCCCTCCCTAATCATACTACACCAGCCATCTGCCCACTGTGAGCCTGGGATTCCACCTGCCAGCTGTTGCCCCGGATCTACCTGGCACGCGCTTGACCTCCAACGACCAGCGCTTGCTGTATTATTCTGTAACTCCTGAGAAAAATACATTCACGATCTTGTACGTCTATTTTTGTGCCACGCAATCTAAAACATTTGGTTTTGTGACGCATTCTACATTGTTCTGGCAAATTCTTTCAAATCTGTCACCATGATAACTTAATCTACATAGCAAACACAGATGAAGTTGTATAATTTGCAAAAATCACTTGATTAGTGAACAAATATTTTAATATTTTGCAAATAAAAGTAATATTTGAAAAAAAAACATTGTGAATTGATAGCAATATGCTTTTTATTTTAACTTGATTGATAAAACAATGGTGTTCAATAGTGCTGTGTTCAAAATATCGATATGACGATGTATCGTCACAGAGATTTGACGATACGAGTATCGATACAGCTGGCCCTGTATCGATATTGT
>NW_015652416.1:2394538-2420454 GCF_001515625.1 Sinocyclocheilus rhinocerous
AATCTGAATATTGTACCTGGTGGGGAGTGCCCAATGTAAACATGAAACATATGCCATTACCTATATTGTACTGTGGTACAGTTATGGAGGCCCTTCATTATGGCCCTTCATTATGTTGAGGTCAGCTGCCTGCTCTGCCAATAGTTAGAAATGGCACTATAGTAAGCAGTGTTTAATAAACAGCTGTTTTTCTAAATTCTGCTGAGGTGAAATTCAGTGCAGTCCTGTATCGTGATACGTATCGTATCGTGGCCTCTGTATCGTGATACGTATCGTATCGTGACTTTGCTGGTGATACACAGCCCTAGTGTTCAACAAGCACAAGAACTTGAATAAATGAGGAAATGACTTCGTAAATTGACAAAATAAATAAAAAATAATCTTGACAATATTATTAAAATGTATTTTAGAAATGGATTGAAAAAGTGAATATAGTTCAAATGTCTAGTATAATTTTAATATTTTTGTTATCTAATGATTTGACATCCTGGCATTTTGTATGTCTCAAACACTTTTTGAAGCAATTTAAAAAGTAGCAAAACATTCCCAAAAATGGTTAAATTATAAGTTTTAAATGATAAAACAATAGTGTTCAACAAGCATGTGGGCACAGACTATCAAACTTGAACCTACAGGGAAATTACTTCATAAATTTACAACAAAAAATAAAAAACTATATATAAAAATATATATAAATTCTTGACACAATTTTGTTAAAATGATTTTATTTAAAATAAATAAATAAATGACTCAAGAAAGGAAATATAGTTCAAAGCTCTAGCATAATTTTTATATTTTATCTAATGCATACACATTCACACATTTTTAAGCGTGTCTTAAATATTTAAAAAAATTTGAAATGAAACAACTCAGATATTATGATGTAAATTCACAAAAGTAACATGTTAGTGTATTTTAGCGAAAAGTAACCTGATTATGTAATATGCTGCTCCCTAACACCGCCGACGATGACCTTAAAATTGCCTTTCTCAGAATCAGTGCTGTTATGGCAAAGCAAACAGTTCAAATCCCTCTGAATTCAACAGAACCGTTAGTCAGCGTCATAATTCATCATTCAGATGGAAAAGTTTCTGCGGCGTGAATGAAAAGAACTGCAGGGGCTTTGGCGGGTGATTCATATGCGACCTGCCGTCTGGCAGCTCAGCCAAAGAGTGTTCAAACACGGAAGTCCTTGGAATGTTCCCGGACCGATTCAGCCGGAGCCTATTGACGAACAGCCATTTAATCTGTAAGGAGTGACTCTGTGAATGACTAAAACAATAGTGACTCTTGGTCTATGCCAAAGCCTGTCATTCTAAACATGCTCCTACTTGTGGTAATGGAACTCTCACGCAGGGCTACACAGCACTCATACTAAAATCACTGCACGCTAAGTAACTGATAATTGCTGGCATTTAATGGTGTAATTGCAGTGGGATCTTAACACGGCTGTAATTGCGGCTCTCATTAGGAGTGACAGGCTGTCTGAATACCCAGCAGCACAGAACCATACCCGGCGTGGTTCCGTCAAAGGCATAAACTGCAGATGACCAGGGAAAAGTAAGGAAAACCATCTTTCTTACAGCTTTGACTGAGATAAAGATGACCTACTGGTATTCATCATTGTTAAAAAACATCAGCTATACAATCAGACTGAGCTTAGGAAGTATTTAGTAAATTAACAAGCTACTTTTTGTACTTAAACCACAATATCCGAAATTAGAATAAAGTAACAAGACTTTCTAATTGATTCTTCTGAGAACAAATGCTTTTTTTTATAAGTTCGCTCTTTTTCATTAAATTAAGGGGGCTAAAAAAGGAGACAAAAGCACCATAAAATAAAATAAAAGTAGTTCAAATGACTCATTTGCTATATTCAATGCTTTTGAAGTCATGTGATAACTTCCCGTGAGGAACAGAGCAAACTTTATGTCATTATTTAAAAATTCAGTCCTTTAAGACTGATGTTCATTTGAATCAATGCATGAATGAATCATTCTTTGAGTTGGATCTTTTCAATGAATCGGTTGATCTGGTTCACAGAAGTACAACTTACTGATTCAATGATCCAGTTGTAGCAGTTAACAGCTCACTGAAGGGACAGAATATCAGTGAAATCCAACTTAATTTGAGGTCTTTTCATTACACAAAGTTATCAAAGGACTTCAGAAGATTGAGTCATACGGACCACATTCATGATGTTTTAATGGTGCTTTTGAGTCCTTTTATGAAACTCAAAAGCTCCAGTCCCCATTCATTATAAATGAATGGAAATTAGTGACTAATACAACCAACAGAATTTCTCATTTTGTATTCCAGAGAGGAAAGAAAGACATAACACAATTGTCATTTTGAGTGAACTTTAACTTTCGAACTTTTTTGAGAGTAACCTTTGAGAAACTCATTCAGAACAAATAGATAGTTCACCCAAAAATGAAAATTCTGTCATAATTTACTCAACCTCAAGTTGCTCTGAACCTATATCTTCTGTTGGTAACCAAACAGTTGACGGTAGCCATTGACTTCTATAGCATTTTTTTTTCTCCATACAATGGAAGTCAATGGCTACCATCAACTGTTTGTTCACCAACATTCTTCAAAATATCTTCTTTTGTTTTCAGCAGAAGAAACAAAATCTCTACAGGTTTGAAACAACTTGAGGGTGAATAAATGACAGAATTCTCATTTTTGGGAGATCTATCCCTTTAAGGAACCACTAAAGCACCTGTATCGCTTCCACCTTCCTTTGCAAAACCAGAAGAGAACAGGTCGCTTATCAGCTGGCTGTTTTTCGCTCTCGTTGACTGTTAAACTTAACATCACTCTGGCTGATGCTTCCAGCTAGCGGAGACAGAGGAATAGCTTCTCATCAGTGACGCGCCAATCGCTGTTGATTTGAAACGGCTGCGACAGCAAACAGTCGATAAAGTCTTTAGCGAGACAGCTCTCTGCAAACTCTTAGCCGTGTAATTAGCTCCCCCTCAGTAACACCAGGAATCTCAACACAAAAGAGAAAGAGGCTGCGTCCTATAACGGCCGTCAATAAGGCATGGTGAGAAGTGTCACGGTGCCATCAAATACCCGAACTTCCTCTCTCTGCCACTAATGACTGCCTTTGCAAAGCAGTCTGTTAAAACGATAACAAGTGGCACGTGTTTCATCAGGCCTAATGGTCCACCAGTGCCTGCCCAGTGCCTGATGGGATTTTTGACAGCCAGACAAAATGTTGATTGGCCAAAAGGTAATGAGGGGGAAGGCTTGTGTCAGCAGTGCTGTAAGAAAATGGCCAGCTATTTGGACTAGCGTTTCTCCACCAATAATGGCCCTTAAACAACTCACAGGGATGTGACGATTTAAGGGCTCTCGGCTTGTCAGAATGACTTTCGGTCCATTTGCCTGCGGCACAGGTCCACTGGCCCATGTGATCATAAAATACACACGACACCCTCTACAGTATGTTTGGCTAGAAATTCTTTCCAAAAGAAAGAAAATCCCCAATGAGATCCCATTAGCATCTCAATTGTTTCTACTAGACAGCAATGCAATCAAATGTAGAGTTTTTAAATTAACGTCTAAAACAATCAATGCTGCTTAATATTTTGTGGAAACAATGATACTTTAAGGATTCTTTGATGAATAGAAAGTTCAAAAGAACAGCAAAATAGATATTTTGTGACATTATTAATGTCTTTATTTTTGATCAATATAATGTGTCCTTGATCAATAAAAGTATTAATTTCTTTAAAAAAAACTTACTGATCCCAAACTTTAAACAGTAGTGTATCAAATGTGTTTCTACTGTTATTTCTTCTAAGGAAGCTAGATCTGATTAAACCAGTCTGGTTTAAGCAACAAAGTAACACATGAAACACAGCTAATAACTCCACTATATCTCCTGAACTATGAAAGAGCAACCTCTGAGAAACAAACATCTTCACTAAACAAAATCACTCAAAACACCAAATAACAAATGTTTAAACCTACCATGGTCTTCTGACACTGTATGCTAGTGCTGTTGAAGCGTAATGCAGTGACACTGTACTCCTTCCCCTGAATATAGAAGATACACTCGTAGTTCCTCTGTCCAGACTGAGGCTGCGGAAGATTCCGGGCCAACAAGGTGATGGGCTTCATGACACCAACAGGGATGTAGATCTGAGTGGACGGCAGGATCTGAGGACACTCCTGCAAATCAAAACAAGAGGATAGTCTTCAGAAATTTTCATTTTTAGATATTTTAGATATAGAAAACGTGACTGAAGAGACTCCTAAATCTCAATATTATGTCTGTGAGGTGAAAATTCAAACATATAATCACTTTAAGGGTTCATTCTTGTTTATAGCACACACAATAGACTGTACATAACACAGCGTTTATCTTTGTCATGTGTTTTTATACACAGAGACATCACATGAAACTGCTCTACACAAAACATAATGACTTGCTATTATAATTTTGAGAGATTAAAATAACGGGACTAAGGTGCATCTAAAGAAGATCAAAAACACTTTTGATCTTACTGCTCGAGTAAATGTGACTATTCAGACATGGCAGCCCCTTCAGTGATGCTGCTAAATCAAGAACGAGTGAAGGCGAGCATTTGAAGGATGCGAGGAGGACTTCAAGGCCATCGCCACCGTTGTCATGCCAACAGATTGGAAACCAGGGCACAGAGCAAGATGCAATTAAGCTTTTTGAGGGCATGTGCCATTTTAAAGACTTGGCATCGGCACCCGAGTTATGATGCCAACTGTGCACTTTAACTAGGCAGCAGCAGAACCATGGGCACGAGATCTTACCCGGCAAGACCTCTCCTCAAATGTAGATAATCCATGTCTAGTATTTGGCATAAGTGCATTTATATTACAAATTAAAAATGACAATTTTCTGCTTGAAAAAATAAGTAAATGGCATAGTGAGGTGGCAGCTGGATTTGCCCACATACTGTTTTCACAGACACATCTCATGTGCAACATATAAAACCCCAACAAAAAAACTCAAACAGTACATGATAGAAGGATACAGCTAGATCAAAGCAGCAACCTTTCTATTGATGCTTTGATGCAGAAGGAGGGTAAAAAAAAAATGTGGTGATGCATCAGTTGGTTGAGGGAATCTCACAAAACTAGAAAACATGTTGATGCCATTTCTATATATAATATATAATTCTATACATAAAATTGAATATTTATAATGATCATTATTATTATAATACTATAAGTTTTTTAATCTGCTTAAAAATTATTTAAAAATTATAGGACAATGGGATTATTGGGAAATTATAAGAATGAATGAAACAAAAAAACAAAACAAAACAAAACTAAACTAAACTAAAATTAAATTAAATTAAATTAAATTAAATTAAATTAAATTAAATTAAATTAAATTAAATTAAATTAAATTAAACAAAATGAAATAAAATAGTGATCTGGAGATGTTTTTTGCAATGGATCCAGCAATTCATGGTATTGAATGATTATCATATTCACGCATCATATTTACACAGTACTTCAAACAATACATGCAAAAGTATATATATACTATAAAAAAAAAACATCCCCCCCCCAATAGAGCAAGCCTGTGTTAGTGTTCAATTACTGTGTGGTACACAAAGGTGAGGGTTTCACTGCTAATGAAAAGGTGCAATTTGTTCAGAGTCAATAAAGGCCTGTATGCTGAGCACAGAGAGCCCTTATCAGTTTCCCAAGAACGCAGCACACAAACCCAAAACTATATGTTCACTGCTAAAGGTTTAAAAGGAAACGTGTTTACGCCGCTGGTAACAGTCGGTTTACGGTCAGAATGATGTCTGCATGCTAAATACTTTATGTTTATGTTTAACGGCTGAATCCTAAGCACATGTCCAAAAAACACAGTATTACCATGGTACCTGTACCATGTCCAAATAACTGTTTGAATCTCATGAATACATGTCCAGTAAATCCATATACGTGTGTGTGTGTGTGTGTGTGTGTGTGTGTAAAATTATGATATATAATGTATATTATACATTAAGTTTTAATAATAAAAAATTAAGCAAATAAGAAAATAAGCATTGTATAAAAAGTGAAAAGCATAAAAATATCTTAAATGATAATATTTAATTGATATATAAACATACAAATATTAAAATATTGATTACATTAAAAGGTATATATTATATTAATCTATTACATTATAAATTAGATATTTCATGTACATAAATGTATATAATTAATTCATTTTTAATATTAAAAATATTTAAAATAAAATAATTGTTTGATGTTTCAATCCTAAGCACATGTCCAAAAAACAGTATTACCATGGTACCTGTACCATGTCCAAATAACTGTTTGAATCTCATGAATGCATGTCCAGTAAATCCATATACGTGTGTGTGTGTGTGTGTGTGTGTGTTTGCATAGTATATATTTTGAGCAGTTCATAAACATAAATGTTAAATACATATAAAATATAAATATATCAAATTATTTAATAAAATGTTGAATATGTGAGTGTGTGTGTGTATAATGTGTGTAAAATGATGATATATAATGTATATTATAAATTAAGTTTTAATAATAAAAATTAAGCAAATAAGAAAATATGCATTGTATAAAAAGTGAAAAAAGCATAAAAATATCTTAAATGATAATATTTAATTGATATATAAACAAAAATATTAAAATATTTATTACATTAAAATGTATATATTATATTAATCTATTATATTATAAATTAAACATTTTATGTACATAAATGTATATAATAAATTCATTTTTAATATTACAAATATTTAAAATAAAATAATTGTTTGATGTTTTGATGTATTAAAATAAAAAAAATTATATGATGTATAGAATTATACACACGTGTGTAAAATTATATTCAATATATAAATTTTGTTTAAATATATAATATAAAAAAATGATATAGTAAAAATGTCATAATTATACACACGTGTGTATAATTATGATATTTTTTACACATTTTTATGTATTTATTTTATATACAGTATTTAAATTATGTAATGTGAAAATAAAAACAAATTGGTTTATACAGTAAAATAAATATATTTAAAAATTCTGTAATATATTTTCTTTATATATTTTAGGCAGTTCATACATATAATTATATGATTTTTTTATTTATTTTTTTTTTAGAAAATTAGGCCTAATTTTATTTCTTTCTTTTGAGGTGAAATATGACTTGAACATGTTCTTGAAAGTACAATGGCACATTCTGATTGTTAAAAATGGTTGAAGTACATCATATACTAAAGAACCACTCAGTATATTAGATTCTGCTTTACTTACCATCATATTAGTTTCTATGGGACATACAATTGGGCACATCTTCAAAGACCAATGCTTTGGCATCATTAGTTCATCATTAGTTCTGCTATCCCTTCACACTCAGCTTGTTTGTAAGTTTGTCAGTTTGTTTTTTCACTAAACTGCCATGAAATCTAATTACCCTGATTAGCTTGGCTTCATTCCGAAAATAATCAGCAAATGTGACACAATGTAATTTAACAAAGTCTATTCAGCTCACAACTGCGCGAGGCAAAGGGGAGAAATGATAAGAGCGGCTGAGAGCCAATCAGAGAAGAGGGAGAGCTGCTATCGGTCATGCTAAGCCACCTGACTGGTGCTGAGAGACGCTTTGCTCGTGGCTCTGCCATTCGTTTCGGCAATCAAAACACACAGGTGGAGAACAGATAGCCATAAACTACACATTTAATGAAACGCTCCAACCATCTGATAAGAAAAAGATGCCTTTTACAAGAGATGTGAGTCCAGCGACTCCAGCCCCATGGAAAAATGGAAATGTGTGTTTGAAAGGGTGTGAGAAAGAGAGGGGAAAAGGAATGGAAAAGGGGAATGGAAAGGACAACATTTAAAGTATATATGTTTTTGGTAAACAAAGAAACAGATGCAGAAAGAGAGATCCTTACAAAAAGTACCATGGTACTTCTCAAATAGTATAGTATTTCCATCAGATATCATTACTGAACTGTGGTACCGCAACGGTACTTTTTGTAAGAGCAATAAGACTGTAAGAAAGCACAAGCGCTAAAGCAAAATGGAAAAAACGTGGGAAACTATTTTATTAAGTACCCTGACAGGTGTCAAAACAGGGTTGAAAGAGCAGATCAGATGGCACACTTGCTGAGCACAACGGAATAATGGTGTACCGCGGGGATTCCTTTGAAGTGTTTCACGTTTTCTCCCTTTTACTGCCTTTATTTGCTTTGAAATGACTGCGGCTCCGGTGAGCCGGGAATCCAGGTTATCATGCGGTGTGCGCCCCCACAGCGCTGAATCGCATAGTGGGAATGAGCGCGCAGCAAACTCACATGTTCAACTTAGAAAACTTCAAATCCATCTGACTGATGCTGGAGCATTCCACTGCGGCTTCTGCGGCAATATTTAACCCTGTGCTATACTGCATTATAAATGCTTGCATGGAATGCCAGAAAATTCCACAATATGGTTATTTTTAGCATATTTAGCATAGCTCTGGGAATTAGTCAAGTTAATGGTCTTGGTTCGTAACCAAAGGAGAAATGAAATGAAATAATGTGAGGTATTTGTAAATCAGATCAGCTAAAACACTGTTACAAATTAAATTCATAATGTTTCGTGTTTACTTCCAATAGTCAAATGAGATAAAAAATAAATGAAATGAATGAAAAAATATAATAAAATTCGCTGCAGTTTCTGTAAAATAACCATATCCTGGAATGATCTGTTGCTCTAAGTAAGCATTTATAATTCAGTATAGTAAAGTGTTAAATATTGCATAAATAAATAAATAAATAAACAAATTTAAAAAAATATATATATATAAAAAAATATATTAAAAAGTTTGTTTGTTTGTTTATTTATTTTTTAACACTATACTATACTGCATTATAAATGCACGCATGGAATACCAGAACATTCCAGAATATGGTTACTTTACATATGGTTATTAGCCAAGAAATAAAATAAAATAGAATAAAATAAAATGTAGTATTTAGTATAAATTAAATGAAGTATTGAGGTGTTTTTCAGTCAGATCAACTATGATTTGACTAAAACACTGTTGCAAATTAAATTCAAAATACAGTTTAAAAAGCATCTAGTTAAAGTGAATACAAAGAATAATTATATTTAATTATTTGCATTGATAATCACCAATATGGAATGGATTTTCTCTTTTTTTGCATTCAAAAAATGCCAACTCCAATCGTCTAATGACATAAAATAATCAACACAAGCGAATGTTTCAGGACTTCAAGTCTTGGGATTTGTTTTTCAAAAACTCCAACATCTTAAAAACAGCCCTCATGGTACAAGAATCGACACAACAGCAAAAGTGTTAGTCTGCATGATAACAGACCAATGATAACAATAAAAAATGCAGAAAGAATACAAGAAAGCATCCCGTGTAAACAGTCCATTAGCTGGAGAAAAATAATACAAACAGCTTCTAAAGATATTTCGTATGACGTCTATTCAATGATTCACCCGTCTGTAACATGTCTTAATTTGGGGGCTTTTCTGACCAAATATTGAAATATATGTGATGCATTCAATTAATTAATCTGCATATTATGTAATTAATTTGAATAACATTTCAAATGGACCCACAGCTGACATTTAGTATGAAACGGACATGGAAACACAGAGAGCTGCAGTGTGTAGTATAGGATTGTTGGGAAGCCGTGCGGAGGGAAAGAGGAGGGCTGTTTTTTGGCTCTGGTAGCTGGCAGCGCTGCTCTGCTAGTCTGCTGTTTGTTTTGCTCAACTGCTGCCTCTAGCAATGCTCCTGCAAGCAAAACATGATATCTGCTGCTCTTTTCTTCCTCGTTCTCTCACATTCTCTACTTCTCTCTCTCGGTCTAAAGAAGCTGTGGTGCGATGCAGAGACGGTGCTCATGGAGTGTTAAGCAAAGTAAAGCCCACACTGCAAACACAGCAAATGCAGCCCACTTCTGTGGATCATCCACATTCCCTCACTTCCGAGTTGGAAATGGATTTAAATCGCATAGGAACAGAATTTGTGTTCGAACCGTTTAGGATAAATGTTCTACACTTAGAAATAAGCATTACGGTAATACTACGGTATTATAGGAGACACCTAGGAGTAGATGGTATTTAACATGATCGTGATTCAGTACCATGGAACGGTCACAGCATTTCTTTGAAAGTATAGCACAAATGTACCAAAAAGTACCATGGTACTACCATATTACTCTTGGAAGTACTTCAGAGCACCATCTCTTTATATATATAAAAAAAATGATACCATGGTACAGTGATGGTGTTACTATGGTACTTTAAAATATACCATGGTACTAAACTGTACCACAGTCTTTATACTGCACTCCAGGGTGCTTCCAATAATACCATGGAAGGTACAAAAACCATGGTAGTATACCTTAGTACTTGTGTAAGTGATGTAAACACAGAAGTGTTATTTTGGTATTAGTTCTATACTATTATAGGATTTATTGATATTTTGAATTGGCTTTTTTTTTTAATTTTCAGTTTTCATTTTAGTTAATTTGTTATGTGCGTGTCATTTTTATTATAATTTATATATTTAATTAATTAGAATTTATGCTTTGATATTTTTATTATTTGCTTTAATAATAATAATAAGAAGAAGAAGAACAATAATAAGAATAATAAATAATAAGAATAATAAAGTTACAAAATATATAAACATTTTAGCTTTATATTTCAGCTTATTTAGTTGCATTTTTCAGTTTTAGCAGTCTTACTAATTTAGCTTAATTTATTTCAATTAGTTTAATATTAATTATTTTTTAATTGCCAACATTTTTTTGTTGTTGTTAGTTTTATTAAAATTAATAAAAAATTAAATGGTTTTTGTTTTATTTTTATTGCAACACAAAAAAAATTACAAAAAATCTTATCTAGCCCAAACTTTTGAATGGCAGTGTATATTTGTATTAATCTATCTATCTATCTATCTATCTATCTATCTATCCTATTTTTTATTTATTTATTTTTTGTGGACATGGTACCATGGTAGTCCCAAATTATTTTTGTAAAATACCACGGTACATGTATTTCAGTACCATTCAGAACCAACTAAAACAGTGCTATTGATCTTACCAAAAGTGGCTATGACGGGTTTAGTTCTGAGGTTACTCACAGTACTTCATCACAACTATTGTTAGGGTATAGTAGGAACAACAGCGCTGCATTAGCTGGTCGTTCACGCGTATCACTATTGACTGAGTACTTAAACGACTTGACAAGCCTGTTATTATGTCTAACCAATTACTATTAACAATTCAAGGGCAGCATCACCAAAATTCTTTAAATCCTAGTAGCGTTTTTAATTACATATTTTGGCAAGTCTTATCAGGGTAACAGATGAGGAACTGAGCTGCCATCTAATTAATCAGTCTGGAGCTCGTTGGCTAGTAAGGGCCAAACGGTGAGGGGGAAACAACTCGTGGATCCATCCACTCTAAGAGGAGCCTGTTGTCGAATGAAAGGGACTTTGAAGTCTAAAAGGGCTTTAGAGTGTCCGCCCACACGGGGCTCGAAAATAGAGCGCCATTCAAAACTTAGCAAGATGTGGCTTAATACAAACTGATATGTGTTAGCAAACCTGGAGACCAGTTACTCATAGTGATATCGATTATATAAGACATTTCCATATGTCTACTAGGGAAAATAAAACAATTAAAAATTTACCAGTGGGTGGGTGCTTCAGTTTTAAGGAACAGGCTTTGGGTTCACCTGCCTTGGACTGAACATACTTCTTAGAGGGCATTCAGATATTGAAATGCTATATATATTTAGAGATGCTATTTTAGGAAAAATATTGAGATTTTACTGTGAAACAGCATAAGCACAACATGTTTTCAACAGGCTAACTGAAGCACCACTGTTGAAAAAATTGCTAATTGCTATTGCTAATTGAAAAAGGGCAACAATTGCCAAAGACAGCCATCTGAATGTGCATGGACGAAGCAATGATGCTTTAAAGTAAATTAATTTAAAGATACAACTTAATGATTTAACCATGCAAACATGCTAACAGCTAAATCACAACATGCTTTCAGTATGCTAATCCCAGTACTACTGCCAAAAATAAAAATTCAACAAATATCAGTATAAGTAAAATAGATCCAAATATCAGTATATCACTATAAGTAGAAATCTACATAAACTAGGTTCATACAAATCTGAATGTATGTGGATGAAGAGACAATGCTTTGAAGGAAATTATTTTAGAGACACAACTGAGATTTTACCGTGCACACATGCTAACAGCTAAAGCAGAACATGCTTTTAGCATGATAAAGTGAAAAAATATGAAAGTTAATAAACAAACGAACAACAGCAAAACAAAAATTTGTAAATTTTCAGAAAAAAAAAAATCTATAAGAACTAGGTTGGTTGACTAGCATGACTAGCAAACAAATTGTTCATCTTAACCCATCCTAGCTGCTAACTGCTATTGCTAAATGTGTATGGATAAAGCAACCATGCTACCAACAAGGCGAATTAATGTAAAGATGGAACTTCTTTGATATAATTTTGCCATGTAATCATGCTAAATGGCTAAAGCACACTTTTAAATATGCTTTTAGCATGCTAACGAAAGCACTTCCACTAAAAATGTTCAACAAAAACCATGTATACGTAAGTAAATCTGTATAAGCTAATTGCTAACTGTTGATATTTGCTACACAATAGCTAATTTATAACGTAGCATGAAAAGGTTTTGCATTCTTAGCAAATACAGTAAAAAATCGTATTGACTAAAACTGGACTAAGTTAAAACAGCATGAGAAACCCGGTCCTGGCCCCGTATTCTTGGGCACCACCCAAGAAGTTGCAAGTGCTCGCGTCATCTCCTTGACTCCTGAATGTAAAATTCATCCTCGGTCTCCATTAGGCAGACAGACGCTGAGGCATCTGGAAATTAAGATTTAATACACTTTGAATAATTAAAGCCACAGATCAGTGGCAGCCCTAGATCCCTCCGAGAGGCCCAGTGCCAGAGAGAATGGGAACTGAGGGGCTTTGAGCTCTACTTGCAACACAGCGGGATGGACCGGCATCAAACAACAAAGGTGAGGGTGCGTGGCAGGGTCCCCGTTTCTGCTAATTGCCTTTCTGATTTATTGATTAATTATGATGAACACTCGTCGCCGTTATCCCGAGAGGATGAGGCGACGGGTCTAATTGCCTTTCTGATTTATTGATTAATTACGATGAACACTCGTCGCCGTTATCCCGAGAGGATGAGGCGACGGGTAGAATGAAGGTAGCATTTGATATGGAGTCACTCGAGGAACTGAAATGGCACGAGGTGAGGCATGCGTTCTTGGCACGGCTGCTGGAATACTGATCCAGAGACCGGCTTCTCTGAGCTCCATCCTAGGCTGCCCGGGATCAGAGGCATGGGAGACAGGAATTTGCAGAGTGTTTGTGGGAGCTCTCTTTGAGAAAGGGAATGAGTGAGAGAGAAAGAGAGGGAGCGAAGGATGAAGAAACACCTGACAGCCAAACGGGACAGACGGTAAATCAGAGCTGGATGGAGTTGGGAAGCCAGAAGTGGATGCTGCTCTCCACATGCATTAGGAAACAAAGACCAGATCAAACCTGTGCAAGTGCAATTCAGTTTAGTGCTAGAGGTCAGTGAGGAAGATATGGCCGGCCCATTAAGAATCTAATTCAGTGTTTATGTATTCTATTCAAATTATGCATGTTCTATAAGAGACATGCATACATATTGAAGATTAAATCAAGGTCTGACACAAAAGCATCACGTCCTACATAACGGAAAACTAAGATGCTGCAAATTGGATCATGGCACTATGTTTGGACATGAAAAAAAATAAAATAGGACGTCTTGGTAATTTTTCATCTAAACTGTAAGATAAGACATGTCCAGGTCACATTTCACCCAAAAATCAAAAGCAATAAAAATTATTTTAAAATTATATATTTATGATAATGTATATAATATATTAATACAACTAATCATATTAATAAATAAAGAAAGAAAGAAAGAAAAATAAATTATATTGTGCATAAAGTAAATTAAACTTATTTAAATGACTATTATTTTATTGCAACAATATTTTCATGATAATAATTAACAAAATTGCCCCAAATTATCATTACCATGTGTTTGGATGTGTTTTTTTTTAAGTCTCATTATTCTTATTGGTGATTTTGATTAGATTCTCATTACTATAAAACAGCATAAATCTGCATAAATATAATTATTTTTTGTTACAGTAATGAGAATGAGTTTTTTTTTATTTTTGCTTTACATTAATATGAAATGTGCACAGTTGTCATAAAATATAATCACAATTTATTATTATTATTATTATTATTATTATTATTATATAATATAAGGGGCAATCTATGACTTGAATAAACAACTGGTTAAAGATAATATTCAACTAGTTACTTTTCCAAACATTAATAAATCAATTACTTTTCTGCAGATGCTCACAAGACTCAATTTCTATTATTTTAACAGTTTAAAGCTTTATGGACCAAACACAGACATTATGAAGGATCTAAAAATGAAATTACGGGCTCCGGTGACAAAGTGAAATCTAAATGTCTTCTCATTTTTAATTAAGTCTCTGAAAGCAAAAAGGAAGAAATTATAAACACGATGGATGTCCTGATAAAGAAAAGTCTCTGATCAACTCAACTCTGCAGCTTCCATATTCGGCAGCAGCATATTAGTGATACTGATTATAATTGAAGCTGTGAAAGCTGGAGAATATAGCCTTCTTTCAAGAAGACAAAAGAACGACTTGTTTTTGGTGTCTGTGTAGGCTTTCTTTGAATTATCTTCCTGCTGACAACTATATTACCGTCTTATGTACTCGTACCACCCAGAAAAGCTTTTGAAATGCTATGGATAAAATATTTGCGGGAAGCAGCGCAAGTTATTTTACTACCAAACAACAATGTAGGTACAATAGCTTTGAGCAGAAAGCTTTTAATGCTAACAGCGCCGAATGAATTATGAGAGCTATATACTGTCCTATTTACACTACAAGTCTTAAAACCACACATGCACCCAACTGACGACAAACACCCCCACAATCCTTTGCTGTTTCTGCTATTATCATGGGTGACATGTCTTTGTTTATAAGAGCAAACGCAAGGCAGAGCATTACTGAATCGCACGGATCCCACGGGTGCATCGAGCAGTTCCTTGGCGATATACCACCCTATGACTTATTTATCAAAACCCCCATTTGTCTCATCGGAGACGCACACTAATGAGTCTCAAATGAGCGGGAGAACGCAGCCGTAACACCAGTTTCATCATCCTTAAAACAAACTCCATTCATTACGCTTATGAACAGGGCGACTGGATCTCAAAAGGATTGGATGAAAGCAACTACGGCAATCTTGGGTTCCCAAGGTGGGTCAGCGGCTTTCATTCAGTCTCTCTGGTCCATTTACGGACAACCAATGTTGGCACATTATGAGCGTGCCTGTATATCAACACATGCTGTATAGGCTGGAAACAGAAAACAGCGTGATGCACACCGACTTCACTATTAATCCAAAGTGATGCTGAACGCAGGACACATTTCAATATTCCGGCTCTGCACGACCTTCGGTGCGGATCTGTGAAATGGTCGGGCACTTTTGGCACTAGCAAAGGGCAAAACCGCTGTCCAAGTGTGACTAAATAAGCTAATTTACGGACAACCAATGTTGGCACATTATCAGCGTGCCTGCATATCAACACATGCTGTATAGGCTGGAAACAGAAAACAGCGTGATGCACACCGACTCCACTATTAATCCAAAGCGATGCTGAACGCAGGACACATTTCAATATTCCGGCTCTGCACGACCTTCGGTGCGGATCTGTGAAATGGTCGGGCACTTTTGGCACTAGCAAAGGGCAAAACCGCTGTCCAAGTGTGACTAAATGAGCTACTGGCTGACAGCTGGGTTCACAAATAATGAATGCTGGAACAAATGTGTTAGCGGTGCTATTTGTTTGTTTGTTTATATGTATGTTTGTTTATTTCTCCTTGTGGATTCCTCAAGTGTGGCTTACTGAAGCAATTTTCCGCCTGGTCAGATTTAATGTGTTCCTCTGTTTATCCGCTGTCAGGCAAATGTTGATTTATATACATTTGATTTGCAAATGTGACTCATTATGCTCTGTGACGGCATGGTTTATCTTTCATGTCTTCGCGAGGATGTTTGGCTACTTTTTAAGGTAAGGTTGTTCGGAGACTAAGCTTTAAGAATGGCAGAGATAAAGTGATTCTGAAATGGACTGAGGGAACTGTATTTGCGGTCGTATATGTGGAAAAGCCAGAAAGAAAAGAAAGAAAGAAAGAAAGAAAGAAAGTTGTTTAATAATGCAGAAAGAAAGAAAGTAAAGAAAAGAAAAAAGAAAGAAAGAAAGAAAGATATATTATTATAATTATTATTATTATTATTATTATTATTATTATCATCATCATTATTATCATTATCATAATCATTATCATTATTATTATCATTATCATTATTATTAATATTATTATTTTCTCCTCAAGTGTGGCTCACTAAAGCAATTTTCCTCTTGGTCAGATTGAATGAGTTCACCTGTGTATTCCCTGTCAATAATAATAATAATAATAATAATAATAATAATGTTTTATATATATATTTTTAAGTTATAGGCGTTTGAATCACTTTTCTGGAGTGAATATTGAGGTATATCATTTAAAATAAAGATTTATCTGCAAATACAGTTTCCATAAATACAACCACAAAAATCATTATTATTACTTTAAGAATTATTTATTTAAAGCATTATAATAATATTATTATTACTATTAATTTCTCCTCAAGTTTGGCTCACTAAAGCAATTTTCTGCTTGGTCAGATTTAATCAGTTCACCTGTTTATTTACTGTCAATAATAATAATAATAATAATAATCATCATCATGTTATATATATATTTTTTTTTTTAAGTTTTAGGCTTTTGAATCATTTTTCTAGAGTGAATATTGTGATATATCATTTTAAATAAAGATTTATCTGCAAATACAATTTCCATAAATACAACCACAAAAATCATTTATTATTATTACTTTAAGAACTATTTATATAAAGCATTATAATATGACTGTTATTATTATTATTATTATTATTAAAAATATTATTTGTTTACTTTATTATTATTATTATTATTATTATTATTATTATTATTATCAAACAGTATAAAAGTAGACTCTGGAATGACAACATGGAGCACTGGTGTTAACCTTACGTTTACTTTTGTAGTCATCACCAGATTTCTTCTAAGATTCCAGAAATGCTGTCTAGGCAGGCACCTTCACTCGCTTTTGAGACCCCACTGCAGATAATAATGAAAAGCAATCTCCGAAATCTCACTTCAACCACTGGTTATTAACCACCGCTACATGAAGATACCAGATCCGAAACACCTATCCTTCACTCCCTGCCTCAATTCCACACATTCAACCACAAAACCCTGCCAGTGTCTCACAGTGTCTCTACCCAATAAACACCACACCACCAACCTCCATATCAAGAGCATTTTTCCAGTGTGCATTACTCTCTACATACGTCATGGCAACTTCTTCATGACCTCATGTCAGGATATGACGTAATGACATCTAGCTACTGTCCAAATGAATCATCTATAATATAATAATCTAGGCGTAATACTAACTGTCAAAGATAGACTATTTTCTAGCTGAAGGATTATACTTAATGAATTTACATTTATTTATGTAGCAGACGCTTTTAACCAGAGCGACTTAAACAATTAATTTGCTTAAAAAAATATCATCTTAATGAAAAACTGTGTCCTTGATATTTGCATTATGCAGTAACCATTCTACAAAATCAATAAAGCTATCGAGGCCCTTATACATTATGAATATATTCAAGGATAAAGGGTTAAAGACATTTTGCTGCACATTGCGCTTAACAGCTTTCTTTAGCATTGACTCTATTCACAATCCACGTCAACAAAAATAAATAATAATTTAAATAAATAAAAATGTATTTAAACAATTAAAATCATGAAAACTGAAACATAAAAAGAATGTAAACATTTTATTTTTATTTGTTGTTATTATTATTATTATTATTATATGTTAATATGATAATATAATGTCAACACATATTATTATTATTAAATACTACTACTAATAACAAATATTATTATTGTAATTGATATTTTTAAAACAGCAACAACAACAAAAACAACAACAATAATAATAACAATAACAATAATATTATTATTACTATTATAAATTAAGTGTATATAATAAGACTTACATTAACAAAAATTACGGCGTACAGCAGTGGCTACTACTCAGGTGCAAGATACAAATGCATTGAGCTGGGATCTAAAATCAACTAATACTGAGGAATTGGATACTGCAGCACAGCAGGAAGGTGTTTGGGAGTGAACAGCGATAAGGCTGTTTGGAAAATGGTAAACATTTATGTACATTACACCCAAATGCCCCTCTCAACGGCGAAAGCACTGTTTAACAGCTGCAGAGCGCGTGAACAGCCCCCTGGTCGACCCGAAGTGGCTTGAGATACAAATGCTCCCCTGAGATGACTTCGACAGTCGAGAACGGGCATGTGGAGGATTGATGCGTGTGTGCGTCGGTAATCATAACCCACTGTATACGCGTAATGCCGCCTCGCACACTTCCAGAGCTCATACGAAAAGGAGGGAGAGATGTGATTGATATTGGTTTTTATGCAAATGTAGCATTTGTAAATGTATAACACGATACAATTTGCATAGTCATTCAGTCAGTGCTGTTTATAAGTGCATTAATCCAGCGCCGCTCTCCTTAGAACAGCTGCTCACACAAAGCCAGCGCAAAAAGAACAACACTCGCAAATGGGACATGACCGCCCATGTGTGCATCTGCACCCCTGGATTTGTTGGTGATGGGTCGCAAACATGAAAAGCAATTTTCGTTTAAATGAAGGGCGAGATGTGTGCAGAAAGTGCTTTGCATGTAAATTGTATTGGACAGACTGACCTCAGACATGTTGACGCGGCCCTCCTGGAAAGAGCAGTCATTGGCATTGTGGGTACACATGTGTCGATATTTGCACCAGTGGCATGGAAAGGAGCCGTTCACACAGGAGAGACACCTATCAAGAAGAGACAGCGAGAGAAAAATTTTATTATTCAGTCATTAATGGCCACATATAGATGCACTGTATATCAAACCATGACATTTTCAAACTACTGTACACACTCACATTTTTCACTAGTTATATCATTAACTTGTTCTCAGAGCACTTTCGTAACTACATAGCAAAGCCCTAACACCAACCCAGAACACCCCGGCAACTGCATAGCAACGCACTAAAAATTATTCAGAACTAGGGCTGTGCAAATAATCGAATGCGATTATCATGTGCATCTCGTCAGTAAAGCCGGTTCTGTGATTAGTAGTAAATCTCCATCACCTGCTTTCAAATGGAGCGGCATTTACTACACAGAGCCGTAGTTCACTGACAAGCTACGCAATATCTCATTCATTATCGCCGATATATCGCCTGCAATAATGAACGCGATATTGCATAGCTTGTCAGCGAACTACGGCTCTGTGTAGTAAATGCCGCTCCATTTGAAAGCAGGTGATGGAGATTTACTACTAATCACAGAACCGGCTTTACTGACGAGATGCGCATGATAATCTAATTCGATTATTTGCACAGCCCTATTCAGAACTCATTAGAACCCATCTAGCAAAGTGACAGCACTCACCAGAATGCTCTAACAACTGTATTGCAGCACACTAAAACTACCCAAAACACCCTAGCAATCACATAACGATGTGCTAAAACACTCAGGACACCTTAGCAACACCCTAACAACAACTCAGAACACCCTAGCAATTGTATAGTAACTTACTTACAACCACTAAGCCCTAGCAACCACAACTCAGTAATAACAACAAAGCCCTGGCAACCACCCAAAACACCCTAGCAACTACACAGCAATGCACTAAAACATTTAGAACACCTTGGCAATACCCCAGCAACAACTCAGAACACCATAACATTCGTATGACTCACTAAACACAAAGCCCTAGCAACCACCCAGAACACCCTAGGAACCGCACAACAATGTGCTAAAACGCACACAACACCTTAGCAACTCCCCAGTAACAACGCAGAACAACCTAGCATTCACACAGCAACTTACTAACAACCACTAAGCCTGAGAAACCACCCAAAACACCCTACCAACCAAACAGCAATGTGCTAACACAACCAGAACACCTTAGCAACACCATAGAAACCACCCAGAACACCCTTGCAAATATACAGCAATGCACTAGGCAAGGCAAGGCAAGTTTATTTACATAGCACATTTCATACACAATGGTAATTCAAAGTGCTTTACATATAAAAAAATTTTTTTTTTTTAATTATATATATGTGATATGCTCAGATTTTCTGGTTCTAGTCAGAATTCTGGCAGCAGCGTTCTGGATGCACTAAAACACTCAGAACACCTAAGCAACACCCCAGCAACAACTCAGAACACCCTAGCATTCGTATAGCAACTCACTAACCACAAAGCCCTAGCAACCATCCAGATCACCCTAGCCATCACAAAACACAGAACACCTTAGCAACACCCCAGTACCAACGCAGCACACCCTAGTATTCCTACAGCAACCTACTAACAACCACAAAGCCCTAGACACCACCCAAAACACCCTAATAACCAAAACTCACTAACATAGCAACCATAGAACAATGAGCTAAAATGCTCAGAAAACTTAGCAACACCCTAGCACCCACTCCGTAGACCCTAGCAACCACATAATGTACTGAAACAACCGCAACACCTTAGTAACACCCTAGCATACACCCAGAACACCCTAGCAACAATAGAACAATGAGCTAAAACGCTCAGAACACCTAGCAACACCCTAGCACCCACTCCGAAGGCCCTGGCAACCACATAATGTACTGAAGCACTCAGAACACCTTAGTAACACCCTAGCATCCACCCAGAACAACCTCTAGTCGCAACAATAGAACAATGAGTTAAAATGCTTAGAACACCTTAGCAACACATTAACACCCGCTCCGAAGACCCTAGCAACCACATAATGTACTGAAACAACCAGAACACCTTAGTAACACGCTAGCATCCACCCAGAACACCCTAGCAACAACAGAACAATGAGCTAAAACATTCAGAACACATTAGCAACACCCTAGCACCCACTCAGAAGACCCTAGCAACCACATAATGCACTGAAACAATCAGAACACCTTAGTAACACCCTAGCATACCCCCAGAACACCCTAACAACCACAGAACAATGAGCTAAAACACTCAGAACACCTTAGCAACACCTAAACACCCACTCAGAAGGCCCTAGCAACCACATAATGCACTGAAACACTCAAGAAACCCTTAGTAACACCCACACATCCACCCAGAACACACTAGCAACCACAAAATAATGAGCTAAAACACTCAGAACACATTAGCAACACCCTAGCACCCACCCAGAACCCCCTAGCAACTGCATAACAACACACTAAAAACTCTGAACACCTATGCAACCATCTATCAGTGCCCTAGAAATACACTAAAGACACTTAGACCCCTATTTATTAATTTAGCGCCCTAGCAACCATCCATTACACCCTATTTCCAAGATGGTTTTTCAAATGAATCTAGTTCTTTTATGTCTTCTCTTTCCCTTTCTCAACACTTTTCATCTTTCAAGCAGAGGTGACGGAGAGCAGGTGGTGTGAGATGGACAGAAAGTGAGACAGATCAAAGAGAGTGAACGAACGCTCTCATCAAAAGCATCAGAAAAGAAACCAAAAACACACAAACACAATCCATTCAACATTTTAAAATGACTAATTTACATCAATAACACTGATGATTTGTTCAGTTAAGACATTTAACGACTGAGCCCACATTTGACAGAGTTGGCACCTCAAGGTGAAAAAAAATAAGAATGCCAGACACGTCACAAACAACACTGATCTGTCAACTTTCCACACATTGCACCAAGACAAAGATGTAGGTTGGTTTCGTTGCTGTGGTTACACAGGAAGATTTTGTTGGCGTTTGGCAGGGGAGGACAAGGACTCTGATCTGTACTCTAGTCTCATACTCTAGTCATGTCTCAAAAAGTCATAATAGAAGAGTTGCGTGGGAGCAGTTTCTTATCACGCGTTCGGCATGAACTCCAGAATGAATTGAGCTTGACATAAGTGGTGGAAACAGATTTGTGCAGCACTTCTAAACCATTTCACAACTGTATATTAAAGGTGAAGTGAGTAATTTCTGCACCACTAGTGTCACCAAATAGAACAGATTTCCAGAACGCTACCTCTTTCTGACATTGGACATTAAAGACAAAATAAAAAACTGTTTAAGGTCATTTTAAAAATAATAATAATAAAAAATAAATAATGAATGACACACACACACATATATATATATATACAGTGGGTACGGAAAGTATTCAGACCCCCTTAAATTTTTCACTCTTCGTTATATTGCAGCCATTTGCTAAAATCATTTAAGTTGATTTTTTTTTCCTCATTAATGTACACACAGCACCCCATATTGACAGACAGACACAGAATTGTTGACATCTTTGCAGATTTATTAAAAAAGAAAAACTGAAACATCACATGGTCCTAAGTATTCAGACCCCTTGCTCAGTATTTAGTAGAAGCACCCTTTTGATCTAATACAGCCATGAGTCTTTTTGGAAAAGATGCAACAAGTTTTTCACACCTGGAATTGGGGATCCTCTGCCATTCCTCCTTGCAAATCCTCTCCAGTTCTGTCAGGTTGGACGGTAAACGTTGGTGGACAGCCATTTTTAGGTCTCTCCAGAGATGCTCAACTGGGTTTAAGTCAGGGCTCTGGCTGGGCCATTCAAGAACAGTCACAGAGTTGTTGTGAAGCCACTCCTTTTAGCAAATGGCTGCAATATAACAAAGAGTGAAAAATTTAAGGGGGTCTGAATACTTTCCGTACCCACTGTATATATATATATATATTGCATTTTACACACACATATATATAAATAGCACTTTACTATAATTATGAATATATTATTATCATTATTTTAATAAAATGTAAACAAAATAAATATTCTAATGCTATAATTCAATAATACTATAGAACTGTAAAGTAATAGTTTTGCCATATTTGTATATTAGAATATATTATCAGACAATTAATTATATCTACTATTATTGTTATTTTTACTATTATTATTATTATTATCATATTATGTGACTACTATAATTAACTCTAATTGATTCATGCACAAATGAATCGTTCAGAATATTGTGCATGAATTAAACAGGGTTGTTTTTAAATTCATGATGAGTTTAACAAAAAAAAGTATTTTAATATAAAATGAAACACAAAGGGACCTGGAACACCTTTAAATTACTTCATTAAATAAAGAAACTGATTTGCTCAAATAAAAAGAGCTTCGAGCGCTACAACTCAAATACTGAAGGACGGTCTACACACAGTGTAGTATTTCCACAGTATTGTAAAACACACTCCGTGAGCTGCATGTAGCTCACCGCTCCCAAATTCTCCTCAGACGCCCAGTGCTTTTCTCATATCATGAAAAGGCTTCTGCGGTCAGCGAGAGCGTCACAAAGAGGCGAGAAGTGCGCTCTACGCCTCTTCCCCTGTCTGTGCCAAATGTTCAAAGGCTTACGCTCACGTCCGCTGCTGGTGCATGATAAAGCTTTCTCCTCACTCCGCTCCGACTACATGAGACACAAGAGCTGCTGAATTAAAGGACTGGTTGAACCTGACGAAGAGAAATAGAGAGATTCTAAGGGAGAGGAATGAAAAAGAGGGTGAGAAAAGGAGAAAAACAAGGATGCAGCAACAAAAAAAGGAACAGAGAGGGAGAGAGAAAGGGAAGAGAGCAGAGCAAAACAGGCTAGAGGAAGAAAGAGAGGGGAAGAAAGAGGAGAAAAGAGAGAGAGGCGCAGGGAAGCAACCACTAATGAATGTCACATTTGCACACTTTGATCTTGTATTATTCAGATCTTACTTCCTGAAGAGGCACCTACATTACAACCCATCACTGCTGACACGCACCTCAAAAGCACCATGTCATCCTCCTCACTGCCTTTACAGAACTGTGAAACAAATCAAACTATTTTGTGACAAAATACACTTTTCTTTCTTTTCCCCCTAAACTCCACAGAAATAAAATAAAATAAAACAAAATGTTACATTAATTATCATTTAAATTTACACAAAAAAGAAAATTGTAAGAACGTGTTAATATGTACATTATATATTTGACATATGCAAGTCTAATGATAATGGTAATAACCAGATGTCACAATTATAAATGTATATATATAAATAAAATTAATTAAAAAAAGAATAATATATAAAACAAACTAACAAATAAATGTTGTTGTTGTTATTATTATTATTATTATGTATTGAAATTATGGTGCCATAAAAAATAATAGTACATAAAAAATGCATTAAATGAATATTACACGTTATACTTTAAAAATAAATAATACATTTTATTTTTATTTACTTTTAGTAGCAGTGTTATTATTGTTGTTGGTATTCAAATGTAAACAAAAATAAAGACATTTGTTACCACGTGTTAATGTGTACTTTATATATTTGATATATGCTGATATTTAATAATGATTAATAATTAGCTCAATGTGGTGCAAACCTGAAAAAATTAAATAAAATGTAAATAAATAAATAAATACATAAATATAATAATAATTATTAGTATTTAAAAAAAGATAACTGTTTGTTATATATTTATTTTATTATTTATATATTATATCTTTGACATGCAAGTATAATGCTGCTAAGCAAACTTGGCAAACAATGACAATGATGAGACTCACAAGACAGGAAACCAGACGTCACAATTACGTGGTGCCAAACCTGAGGCTTTAACACGCGCGCACACACACACACACAGACAGAGAGAAGGGACGGTCTATTCAACAGTGTGTGTCTCCTGTGCCACACGCATGGGCTCTTTTCATATTAAAATGCGCGAGCTACTGCTAACCTCTCAGCCTTGCGAGTGCTTTATCGCTTCAACAAAAGCCACAATCTATCTGTCTTTTTTCCGATTTTCCCTGCTTATTCATTTCGTGCTCCTCTTGTTAAAAATGCATCGGGCCCCTCGCATGCTCGATTAAGTCGTCCCCTCCCCCTGTCTCATGCTAAACTCTAATATTGTTACGCTGCATGTAAATAGCTAGCAGGGTAATTTGCCGTGCCAAGCAGGCACCCCTCTGCCACACACACACACACACACACACACACACACACATAGCACAGAGACCCTGTGATCACTAGAGCCAAATCGTGTGCCTTAGTCACACTCACACACACACAAGGAGCACCAGGTGAGCACTTGATCGCGTCCAGCTTTAGATGAAGTGGCTGTGTCGCTAATGGGACAGTGATTTGCCGTGCGCCAAGCAGGCCCCCCTCTCACACACACACACACACACACACACACACACACATAGAACAGAGACCCTGTGATCACTAGAGCCAAATCGTGTGCCTTAGTCACACTCACACACACACAAGGAGCACCAGGTGAGCACTTGATCGCGTCCAGCTTTAGATGAAGTGGCTGTGTCGCTAATGGGACAGTGCCATGCTAATGTAAAGCCTGACTTAATGAACGAGAGCGGGAGAGGACAGGAGACACTGGAGCTCAAAACATCTGGAGCCGCTCCTGCCCGGAGCACAACCTGTTGTCTATCCAGAGAGAGGCGGGACGAGAAGAGGAAGAGAAGAGAGAGTGGGAGCCATGGGACAGAGAAAGAGAGAGAGAGAGAGAGAGAGAGAGAGACTGGA
>NW_015652416.1:2420609-2425903 GCF_001515625.1 Sinocyclocheilus rhinocerous
ACACACACACACACACACACACACACACATAGAACAGAGACCCTGTGATCACTAGAGCCAAATCGTGTGCCTTAGTCACACTCACACACACACAAGGAGCACCAGGTGAGCACTTGATCGCGTCCAGCTTTAGATGAAGTGGCTGTGTCGCTAATGGGACAGTGCCATGCTAATGTAAAGCCTGACTTAATGAACGAGAGCGGGAGAGGACAGGAGACACTGGAGCTCAAAACATCTGGAGCCGCTCCTGCCCGGAGCACAACCTGTTGTCTATCCAGAGAGAGGCGGGACGAGAAGAGGAAGAGAAGAGAGAGTGGGAGCCATGGGACAGAGAAAGAGAGAGAGAGAGAGAGAGAGAGAGAGAGACTGGAAATAAGGTCAAGAGAATGAAATGGTGGTGGTGGGATCAGTATAGTTTATGAAGAGGCTCAATGACATACGCAATTATTAATTGTTTAAAACTACATAAATTCAGTTAATCATACACACCTCTTATATGATATACGTTTTCAATTAAACTTCTGAATTAAAATTAATTTAGCAATTTTTTTGTGGGGCAAAAAGATGTCAGTAATAAAGGTGGCGCAATAAAGTCTCATTAAAAGACAGAAATAAATTATTTAATTATTCAGTAAATGCTTTGTTTAAAAGCATAAATAAACATAAATGTAAAAATAATATAAAATAAAAATATATTATAAAATGAATAAGAAATGATGCAACTTTGTTTATTTGTTTAGGATATTTATTTGTTTTAGGATATTATTTTTATTTAAATACCTTTGAACACTGAATCAGTGTCATTTTAATTTCATTGAAATTAAATTATAGTTTTTTTTGTTGATTTTATTGTTTTCATTTTAATTGTAGTTAAAGTGTTAGTAATTTTGTTGGGTTATTTGTGGTGTTGCCATTGTTATTGTTTTTTATGTCTATATAGTTTTAAAAATTGTAATTTTTTTGTTTTAGTTGTAAAAATTTTAGTTTTAGTTATTTTAGTATATAAAGTTAAAATAAATGAAAATTAGGAAGTTTGTTGTGGCAACTATATGAAATCTTAATAAACAGTATGTTCCGGTAATGTTCATTTTTTATATTTTATTTTTAAAAATATATTTTTTATGGTTTTAGGTTTAAATAATTATAATAACTCTATACTAAATAAAAGTTAGTGTGACATAACCAACATGCACAAAGCCATTTCGTAGTCATGCATCAAGAACACCATAAAACTGGAAATATTACAGAAAAAGTATGTCAAGAGAAGGCAAGGTTAGTTCATGTTGTCAAATGCAACAATCCCAAGACAATTTCAGGATATATGTTTTGTTAGAAAGCTATTTCATGAAAATTATTTTCTAAAAAATCTTTTTTTCAGATTGTAATTAATTCTAACTTAATGACAAAAAACTATTAAAAGAAAAAAAAAACTTGAAAATGAAAAACCTAAAACTGAAAATCTGAAAATATGTGTAGAACTTTAAGCTAAAATGCTTACACTTTCTTATATATTGAAGAGAGTAAAATTATATATTTTTTTTTTTACACAATTTGACATTTATAATAGAAATTAATATTTTAGGAATGTTCATAAAAGTTGGAAACCAAAATGAAAACAGATCGCCAAGTCTTTTGTACATGCATTTTAGAATGTTTCTTCCTTTTCATCATTACGGATATCTTTATTCGTCATTGATCCGAGAACAGAGGAAGGATGGATTTAAATGAAGGAACATGAGCAAGAGAGAGCGAGTGATGTAAGAACTGCGGGAATATAACTCATGAGCAGTAAAGCTGGACGGCTGAAGTCAGGGAGGCTCATGAGTCGTTAATGAAATGACATTAAAAGTCTGATCTCATCCCTGATCTCAGCGAAAAACTGCTAACGGCACATAAAAATAACATCCCTCTCTCACTCTGAAGCAGTAAACACACACACACACAGAGCACGGTCCCATAAAAATACACTCGTCTTAGTTTGAACGAAAGAGATGGGGAGGAAGAGAGTTACACGACAGGAAGCTGCCTTCTCTCTTTCCCGTGTGAAACTTACGACTGATGGACACTGCAGTTGTAGAAGACAAAATCCACGCTGGCAAACTTCTTCCCCGTCTCCTTGGATTTCAGATAGAGCTTCACCACTCGCTTGTCACCTGCCAGCAGACACACGGTGAGCTTCAGCACTTTCTAACAAGCGTTAGGAGGCTTTTAAAGGAGTGTGCGCGTGTCGCCTTACCCTGGTTGCGCGTGATGGGAGCGATCTCCCGTGCAGAGGGGGACAGGCAGTATATACGTCCCCCCATGATGTGTCCCTCCGTCTCAGTGTAGTCCTCAAATGAGCAGTTAACACCCGCAGCCAGACTGGGAACATTCTGAGCCTGAAGAACCAGCTGCAGAACCGAACACAGACCAGGAGACAGGAACAGGTTTCACTTGCAGTACTTTATTGGCATGACAAACACTGAAAATTTGTACAAAAGACACCTGGACTTTCATATCCAGATACTATCTGAATATTTTTAACTGTGTAGCATCTACATCACATTTCCTATGAGGCTCTTATTGATGGAAATTAGAAAAGAAGAAAATGGGACAAAAAATGTTTTAAACAGAGAAATTTTGAGATTTCAAATACAGTCCATGCATTGAAAATCTATCTATCTATCTATCTATCTATCTATCTATCTATCTATCTATCATTCTATCGTTCTATCTCTCTCAAAAAAAGAAACACAGCTACAGTGAGAGCCACGCAGAGCGTGATGGGAGCGATCTCCCGTGCAGAGGGGGACAGGCAGTATATACGTCCCCCCATGATGTGTCCCTCCGTCTCAGTGTAGTCCTCAAATGAGCAGTTAACACCCGCAGCCAGACTGGGAACATTCTGAGCCTGAAGAACCAGCTGCAGAACCGAACACAGACCAGGAGACAGGAACAGGTTTCACTTGCAGTACTTTATTGGCATGACAAACACTGAAAATTTGTACAAAAGACACCTGGACTTTCATATCCAGATACTATCTGAATATTTTTAACTGTGTAGCATCTACATCACATTTCCTATGAGGCTCTTATTGATGGAAATTAGAAAAGAAGAAAATGGGACAAAAAATGTTTTAAACAGAGAAATTTTGAGATTTCAAATACAGTCCATGCATTGAAAATCTATCTATCTATCTATCTATCTATCTATCTATCTATCTATCGTTCTATCGTTCTATCTCTCTCAAAAAAAGATTGCATGTGTTAATCTGTACATTATATATTTGACATATGAAAGTCTAACGATAACGGTAATAAAAAGACAGGGAATTAAATGTCACAATTATAAATTTATATATTAAAAAATAAATGCAAAATAAATAGCGATATATAAAACAAACAAACAAATAAATGTTATTATTATTATTATTATTCAACATTATTTAGATATTGGAATTATGGTGCCATAAAAAATAACAGTAATTCAAAAATACATAAAATTAATATTACAAATTATAGTACAATCCATGCATTGAAAAGAATGATAAATTGATAAATAATTTATCAATATTGCTATTCATGTCGATAAATACTTTTTTCTTTTAAATATTTTTGTTAAAAAATAAAGCATATAATTATTATTATTATTAATAAAATAGTTGAGCAAATTGCAAGTGCAATGAGTCTGTTGTCTTTATGACGTAAAAGCAGAATAAGAAAAGCAATTAACATTTAATGACACAGCAATACATAATTATTTGCGACATAATATTACTTATGTCGCTGAATATGCAAAACAAAAATGCATTTACATTTATACTGTCATTAAATGTGGTCAAAATCTGCCTCAAACCACCTCCCAACATGTTTTCAATGATCCTAATCATAATCTGATTACAATAAAAGCCATTTCATTCACAAACACTTGCCTGAACTTCAGACATGGTGACTGAAATATTGTTGGGCTGCACCATGAGTCGGACGCACTGCTCCAGTCTGGAGGCGAAGCGCTGCGGCTCATCAGCTCGCTCACAGCGGTCCTTACGTGAACATCTAAACACAAATATTACTCAGCAGGGGGGACAAAACCATTATAATCAATTTCTAAGAACAATCAACCAGCGCGATCAAGTGCATACTTTATTATTAAGCTGATTTGGAATAACACTGTGTGGTGTGATGAATAAAACTTCAGTAGTGTTCAAACAAAACAAAACAAAAAAATGTGTATACCAAAATTATTGCTGCATTAGATTAATAATAACAAAAAGTAATGAATAAATTAATTAATTTACTTAATTAAAAAGCACATACTTCAGTACGCAATTTTGGATGTTGCTTTGGTTTCTTTTTTCCATACTGGTCCAAGTAACATTAAACATGTTCTGCTTGGCTGTTATTGTCTCATAGCTAAGCATTTTTCAGACAGATACACTGTCGCTGGAAACTTGTTACATAACGCCCTAGTGTTAGCATAGCAATTAGCCTTATTAAACAATACAGTCTACAGTATGTCCCGATTCATATAGCCGTGTAAACGCGTGTGTACGTGTGTGTGAGCAGCTGTGGGGTCAGGAGGTGCTGATACTCACACACTGTGCAGGACACACCAGCCGCAGTGGGGATCACCAGAAGCCAGACACTCGCTACAGCTGCTGTACTGCTCACAGCTCTCCACCGGCACCCGGCTCACCTACACACACACCACGCTCAGAATTAGTCAACTAAATCTCACTAGTTCTTATTTCAGTATGGATTTATGTTAGAAAATATTTCACACCAATAAAAACACTTTTCCACTCAGTATTTGTTAGCTGTGAGCCATTAGCTTAGCAACAAGCTAACGCCAGTGTCTGACTGGAATCAGCTCCAAATGTCCTGTGAGAAAAGTTTAAGTTAGGCTCATATGACTCATCTGTTGCAAATTGTTATATACCACAGAACATTTTTCAACCTCCATTTTTAAAAACAGTACAAAAAGGAAAGAACTTGACAATACCTGTTGAAAAAACCAGCATATGCTGGTTAGGTATGTTTTGACGCTGGGATGCTGGTTTAAGCTGGTCCTTTGCTGGTTTATGTTGGTCCTTTGCTGGTTTAAACTGATCCTTTGCTGGTTTAAGCTGGTCCTTTACTGGTTTATGCTGGTCCTTTTGCTGGTTTATGCTGGTCCTTTGCCAGCACATGACCAGCATAAACCAGCAAAAGGACCAGCATAAACCAGCAAAGGACCAGCTTAAACACAGCAAAGGACCAGCTTAAACCAGCATAGGACCAGCATAAACCAGCAAAAGGACCAGCATAAACCAGCA
>NW_015652416.1:2426046-2449969 GCF_001515625.1 Sinocyclocheilus rhinocerous
TATCCAGCGCTCCCTGAACGCAGTCTCTGGCTTATTGCCAGTCAAGCGCAAGCACGCTGCAAGGACTCGTCTATAACGACTTTGATCTGATCATTAAGTCTTTCCGAGTGACAGGGCTCAAGTCCAAGTCAAGTCTCGAGTCATTGCTGTCAAAGTCTAAGTCGAGTCTCAAGTCTTCTTTAATTATGTCGAGTCGAGTCGCAAGCCATCAAATTTGGGACTCGAGTCCGAGTCAAGTCTCGAGTCATGTGACTCGAGTCCACACCCCTGTTAGCATCTAGCAGTTAAGTTTTCATTCTCACATTTTTTTTTTTATTTTACACTCATGCATTTTGCAGACACTTTTATCCAAAGCGTAATATTTCAAGGTATACATTTTCTCATTCCCTGGGATCGAATGCGCAAGTACACCATTGCTAGCGCCATACGACAAGAAAGACAGATTGAAATATAGATAATGATCAACCTTGCTTGATACTTTCAGAGTGCTATGTGAAATCTGAGCACTGCGGTGCAAAACAGAGGTTGCCACATTCACCATCACTGTCAGCAGTTCAACAAACACACAGTTACCCATTCACACAGACACCTTGCATACTACATATTACATATTACAAACGTCCAACAGAGAGAACAGCTGACTGAAACACGCTGAGAAATATTGCCAGCCACCTACACATGTCTACTTTCATATAGTTTCATTCAGAAATCATAATGTTTGACTGGCATTCGATCGGCTCTCTGGAGACTGAATGGCTCCGTTCCAAACCTAGACAGCTGCCTACCTAGACAACATTTATAGGCAGGAAAGATGTGTGCACTGACCTTACTTTATATATATATATATAGAGAGAGAGAGAGAGAGATTTTTTTATTTTTAATAATACACTTTATTTAATCATAATAGAGACATAAATATTTCAACTCCACACAAGATCAAAGATTAGCTCCTCCTCCACCACCGTACAAAAAAATAGAAATATAACACCACTGTAGTTTAAAAGTTTCTATATCTTTCATTGCTTTATAATACTTAAATTCCATAACAATTCTTGAACTTAACAAATGCCTTAAATAAAGATGTGATCTCTTGACCAGAGAAAGAGAGAGAGCAACAGTTGTGATTTTCAAGGCAAAAGGATTAAAAGAAAAAAAAAGACAGAAAACGGGTGATGATACAGTACTGATGCAACAGTTTGACATATCAAATACATAGTGTTGTGGTTCTGGTTTTTGGGGTTGGCCATAAAAAGAGAGAGATTGCAGCTCTTTGTTGGGGTGGGGAGTGTACGGCGTCTGGAACATTTAAATTAAGCCGATTTTCCAATCGGAGAGTTGAGCATTGTGTTCTACCTCTGCTCTTTGTTTAAACGTCAGGGCTGAAGACTATTATACAGCAGCCATTCATACGAGAGAGAGAGAGCTCTCATCCCTCTCTATTTAAACAGCTGAAAGAGAAACCATTCATCTCTCTACAAGAGGAGGAGGAGGAGAAGCAAGGGGTATATTAAATATAAATAACATCTGCAAACGAGGCACGAGGCATTTGGGTCACAATGGAAAAGTATCTCTATCAGAGAAAGCAGGAGGGAGAGAGCGGAGCAACATTCAGTCATTGGTCTGGAAGGGTCTTGGACCACACATAAAAGTTAAGAGACACCCCTTTTAACAAACAAACAAATAAATAAACAAAACAAATAAATAAAAGCATATGTAAACTATTGCCATGACAATGCTTGTTTTTGCAGGACAGTAAAAATAATAATAATAATAATAAATCAATTTGTTTTATTGTAATACATAGTTTTATATTTGTCGTTTATGGAACTGCTTTAGCCCTGATTGATTTATTAGGTTATTTCAAGTCAGATTTTGGACTTTAATCCCCACTTTTCCTCAGGTCTCTGTAGTGTTGTTGTGATACATATTCACGCGCAGCGGTGATGAGAGAACGCGCTTGAGAAACAGTTTCGAGAGGAGAAATCAATCTACATATAAAATATTGGTCACAAATTATTGGTCACTTTCTAAACAATAAAAGTGTAGCCATCCACTAGTAATTATATATAAATAAATCGGTTTTTACCGATGCAAATATGTTAGAAACGATGCATCGCAATACAAATGTCAACTTGTATCCGATGCACACTTTTTAAACCGATGCATCGCATCGTTAACTTTTTTTGCAGATGCACCGAGCGAATCTGTGAATCTTCCCATCCCTAATATATATATACACACAACAGCGTTTTAGTGCCACGTTAGAAAAATAAAATCTAAGATTATGAGATTAAAGTCGTAATATTTTAAGAATAAAGACGAAATTACGAGAATAAAGTTAAAATGTTCCGAGAATAAAGTCGAATAAAGGCAAATGGCCTGTATTAAGAGCACCGAAAGAAGTTGCCAGGCCACTGGAATTGATTTGAATATTGTTGCGTCCGTGCGGCCGCATCATCTTACTGGGATGAGGAAGAGTCAATTTTAAGGACTCACGAGCTAAAAAACTAATATAAAAATTAAAAAAACTAAATGAATATTAAAAATAAAAGATTGAACTAAAAAAAACAAAAATAAAATACAAAATATAAAAAAGGTTTAACTATATATAATCTAAAAAAAAAGATTGAAAAAAATAAATAAATAAATAAATGATACAACTAAAAATAAGTTTCACTTAGTGTGCCACTACTGATCGCTGACACATTTGTAGTTCTTAAAGCCTCGTCCATGAGCCCTGTCAGAATTGAAACGCTGAATATCTGAGAAGGTTTGTACAGATGTAATTGAGGATGGTGTGTTTTCTTTATTCTGTGTGGGGTTTGGACAAACCCAGTGCATGTAATTGCGCCATCTGTGCAATTTGGGCCAAAAAATTGGTCATGCTCTAAAGGAGGCTGTGATGATCGATGGCTTATTTTTTCATCCCCAAAACACACACCTCAGAGAGCGAGCACACATTTTCCGTGAACACACATGGCAAATGAATAGGTCGTTCTTTTGGCCCCCCCCACCCTAAAATGACACAGCCTAATTTAGAAAGAGCAAACTTTCTAGACTAGGAGGCCTTTTCTTTCTTTTAACGCCCCCCTTCTAAGCCCTCCCTGTCATCTATCTTCCATTTGGCCACGCACAAAAGAAGAAATGGCAGATGAAACCATAGATCATGGCCAGGAAGCCAGACACAGCCTAGAGGGAGAGGATGGATGAAAAAAAGAAAGAGAATGAGGGAAAGAGAGAGATAGCATGCAGCCAAAACCATTTGCAGGTCGTCTCTTGGTACACGGTGACAGTACTTGTTGCTCCAGAGCCACATTAAGCCCAGCTGCAGAAGTAAAGCTCTGCTCATATAGGTTCCATTTCTTAAAGAATTCCTCCCCCACCAAACATAAATTATGTATCGCCATCAAACCCGTGAAAGCCCTGTGGGGTATATGTCCATGGTTAATCTGAGTCAGGGTGATGGGGTCATCCCGAACACTGTTTCGATGATAAACGGCATCCTGGGACGCAACATCTGTGGCCGAATAACTGACGAAACACACCTGTAGCACCAGATCTGAACTGCTAGTTATTGTGTGAAGCCAGTATAGTCTAAATATTCACACCTGTGACTGCAAATCAATTGAAATGCAATAATATGCCAAGGTCACCATTTGTTGGCAGGTCGTTATATTTGTTTCACTTCTCTTTAACTGTATTGTCTGCTTACTTTCTTATTTATTTGAGTTTTTTGTTGTTGCCATTCACCAGATAAAATGACTGTGCATTCTTATTTTGTTGCTCACGTAAACCTTGTGTACAATTATTGTATTAAACTATTGAAGGGGGAGGGTGTTCTTTATATAATATGCTGTAAGAGTTGATGCTTAATGTAATAGCATAGCATGTTTCCATGAATAGACTAACATTGCACAGCTATTGCTTTGAGGGCATTGTGCATGTTTTCTTTTAGAAAATGTAAAAAACTGATTTGAAAAAATCTGACAAGTTACTATAAACATCCTACAGTTAGACTTGGAAGAATACTTATAATATAATTATATATTAAATTAGAGCTTCTGCAATCATATTGGTGTGGAACGATATTTTATAAAACAATGAGCCAACCTGAGGCTGTATGTAAAAGTGATTTTACCAGTTACAGAGATTTGCTGCTTTGAAACATGCTTAAGACAATCCTTACCATGGTAAAATCATGGTGACACAGAACCTTTTGTGGCTTTTTTTTTCTCAAAAGAGACCAGTTTTTTTTTTTCCGGATTCTTTGATAAATAAAAAGTTGATAAAATTTATTTTCAATTAAAATATTTTGTGACATTATTAATTTTATGTATTTACTTTCACTTGTGTTAAGCATAATATAATATAATATAATATCATATCATATCATATCATATAAATCGAGAGAAACACATCAAAACAGAAAAAAAAAAATTCAAAATCAAAATTTTAGACTTATGATTAGAATCATAAATATAATCCTTTTTTGATAAACAGAATTTATTTTAAATTAAAATCTTTTGTGACATTATTAATTTTATGTATTTACTTTCACTTTATACAGCATCCTTGCTGAATAAAATAATTAAATTCTTTAAAAAATATATTGATTTAAAATATATAATATAATATAATATAATATAATATAACATACTAAAAATGTTTTAGAGTCAAAATGTTAGATTTACAAATAGCATATTAAATAGAATCCTTTTCACTGATCAGGATTAATGTTTGTGCTGCTATATTTTTTCATTTGAAACATTATATTTTGATGTATAGATGACTTCCCTACTTTTTCCGGAGCCATGGCCTTGCAATTAGCTAGTATTTATAAAGCAGGATGTTTATTAGAGAAACGGGGACATGTAGGTTCAAATCTGTCCATTGTTTCTCTCTCTGACGACTTCCTGTTCTCTCTTTCTACTGTTTTCTTTAATAAAGTGGCAAAAGACCATCAAAAGAACTGTTTTATTACATCAGAAATACTTTCCAAGGCACTGACTCGACAGTATAATCAACAGTCTGTCTAATTAGCACAGTGTGCTGACATTCAGACTCCGCCCCCTTTGTATGAACCGTACGTCACTGCCGCTAAAGACCTACCATCATATTTGTCACCGAATTAGACACAGATATAATCTACAGCTCATAGTTTAAGATCAATTTTGGTTCCATACTTAAATTACTCTATAATTAGTTTTAAATTGTATCCTGTGCCCGGGTTATATAAAGCAACTGCTTGTTAACTTGATAAACAAATAATAAAACATAATTAATGTTTGGTATTTCAGTCACTTAATTTTCCCATCTTATTCATCTCTTTATTTTACCTCCAATAAATGTCTGTCAAATGCTAATTCCAACTCGAAATTCCTCCCTTGTTTCTCGCAGGGCAAATATGCGAGAAGAAACGGCCTTCACGGGGCAGAGTGTTATTGAACGCAAACTGCTACATGTCGGTAGAGTCTCCAGCTACGAGCTCAATACACCTCCTGCTTTATCAATACCAGCACACATTCAAGAATTTGTGTGTGTGCACAACGTGCATGGTTTATGGATATCACCATGGCAACATCTGGGCTCTGGAATGGCTCACTTGGTCACTATGTCACGTCTGGACGATCTCCTCAGTAAAATCATGGTGAGAAGGAAAAAAGAACAAACTGAGTGTTGTAAAATGATGGAATGGGAAAAAAGGCTAGCAGAGAGGACGAACTAGAAAAGAATGAAAATTATGAGCCATAAATGGCTTTGTCCAGCTGTGAAGTGAACTGTGATGTGGTTTTAATTGCAGCAAGTGTGGTTGCGTTTACACTACCAGTCAACATTTGAGCACACATACACATTCTTTATTATGTTACAATTTTCCACAATTTAGAAAAGTCTTACGTAAGTCCAAAAAGGCACAGGAACAATTTTTTATGGCTGGGCCACCACTTCCCTAGGCCAATTAGAAAATAATTAGATAAATACATATTTGATATATAATCTAGAATATAATTTGAAATATTTTTAAAGTGTAAAAGGGTAATAAAACTATATTTAAAAATTTAAATATATAATGACATATAATTGCAATTCTGAAATTAATGAAAATTAGATAAAACAAGTTTTTACTGATTTAAGCAGGATTTTTCCCCCAGCAGGCTTACAGGTTATGTACAAAAAAGTAAATAATATATATATATACAGTGGGTACGGAAAGTATTCAGACCCCCTTAAATTTTTCACTCTTTGTTATATTGCAGCCATTTGCTAAAATCATTTAAGTTAATTTTTTTTCCTCGTTAATGTACACACAGCACCCCATACATACACACACACACACACACACACACACACACATATATATATATATATATGGCTTCAAAATGTATCATTTAACTTGCAATTTGCAAAGAAGCAGAAAAATACTCAATTTAATGCCAATAATTTTTAGTTTATGAATAAGCTTTTAATTTTCACAAAATCTATAATTTTATTATAAAAGTAGAAAACATCTGGCTCATGTTTACATTTTCTTCTGTCATTTATATATACTGTTATTTATATATTATTTATCATATTTATATAGTTGTATATGGCTGAAGGGTTTTATATACAATAAATATAGTATAATATAATATCATATAAATATGTATTTATATTTGACAAAAATTTGACATTTTTTAAGCAACTCATGTCATCACAATTTATATTAGTCTATACAATTCATTTCAAGCATTTATGCATAAAATTTCAGATTACAATGTTATCAAATTCAGTCAAGTGTCTAGCGTATACATTCAGAACTACCTCAACACACACACATACAGTGATCTGAAGAGCTGGCAGTTTCTCCTTCCGTCTTGTCACGTTACCTATATTAAGACGTCCGCCACACAAATCAGATTACAGCCAGCTGATACTTCCTCTCGGCTCTCTGATAGAGCAGCACAGAAGAACACTGACCTTCAGAGAGCGAGAGAGCCGTGTAGAGTTTCCTTACTGTACTGTGTTACACAGAGGCCACGAGGTGCAGCTATGTGAGGAAACAATACAAGCACTGTCGCTATGATCAAACGCTTCGAACAGAGGGAGTGATACGCATGTACAAATATACACACACATGCTTTCAAACCCACATATGCTCCCACAGCGGACACACACTGGGCATTGTACTTGATGATGGAGCCAAGTGCCTCTGTTGAAAGTTGGGTGAATGAGTCAATCTCATAGAAACAAGTCCAAATCGTATTTCATACCAAAATGTGTATTTAAAATAAATAAATAAATATTTGAAATATAATCTAAAATATATTAAAACATAATAAAATATTTAAATATATAATGATAATTATAGTTTATTGTAATAATACTTAATAAAATCTGATATTTTGTAATCTCTGTTTTGTAAATCTATCTATCTATCTATCTATATTCTTATATATTGTAGTAATTATAATATATATTCTTCTGCACTAATGAAAATTAGATTTTTTGATGAGATGAGATTATGCTTTGATTATATTACAATGATGAGATTTTTGAGGGCGTATGCACTTCATTATAAAAACAATGTCACACACTGAACAAAAAAAAAGTAAACCAATTCATTTTCTTGAAGCCAAATATAATTTCATATTTCTTTCCTTTCAATTTGATGTGAAATATGAGCCGGACACATTCTTGACAGGTTTCATGAGTCACCCAAAAAGCATAAACAATATCTCCCCACACTACACAAGCAATATACCAAACTGACAAATCCATTGATGGACTTTTTTTTCAGAAATTCCTCCCAGCCTCAGATAAACGTTGTAAACTTTATCGTCCGAACGGCAGTGAGCGCTGTTTAAATCAAGCTAACGCTAATCGAAGTTTCTTCTCGCTTAGTACGGGACAGCTTTATGTCTTCCCGGAGACCCCAGAGCGGCGGAGAGAGATGCCGGGGCTATCAGCAACTTTTAATTAAGTGGGTGTGAATATGGGAAATGGAAAATTGTTCTGTCAACCCGACGAAATTGAGTTTTTGATGTTTGAGGCACAACATGCGCCTCCGCCTGCCGTTCTATTATCTAATGAAGAGATACAAATGGAGAAAAAAAAAGTAAGGAGCAAAAGGGGAGACGGATGTGGACAACATACAAGCATCTTCCCCAAGATCAGCAAGAAACAGGGGAAAGAAACCGCAATATCACTGAACATTAGGGTCCTGGTCTCTTCTCTAATGCGGTGTGATATCTCTGTAAGCCTGAGGTACGGAAGCCAATATATTAAAATGTGGGCCGGATTACGGTGTGATTGTGTTTACGGATCGTCTTGAACATTTCTGCTCGCTAGATTCAAAGGGGAACAATAACATCTCTGTCTTTCGTGAGAGAATGCCAGTCGTCGGTCGTCCACCTCCTCAAACATAATAAAACCTGGAGAAAAAATGCGTGACTCAGGCTAGAGGGACGTCGATGGAGGCTTGTTAGCCGGTGCTGTTGACAAGAGAGATGGCGAGATGCCTCAGATTACGATAAACAGGGAAAGAAGTGAATGTGGGGAGAGAAAAAAATAATGAAAGATGGCTACAAGGAAGCCAGAGTGATCCAATCACAATCTATCTCCCACGACCTCTGTCAGTTCTCAAAGAGTCGGCAATATCTCAGCGAGAGGGAGAGAGAGGACTCGCTATTTGAAAGAAAATGACCCCTGGGGCACCTCTCCCATTGACTCCTTCCTCCATAGAAGGAGGACCACTTAAAAGAGAGGGGAGAAAGAAAAGAAAAAAGATAGATGAAGGAAAGAAGACAGAACAAATTGCTTCAAACCAATTAATTTCCACTTCTCTCTTTCTCTCGGTCCTCTGGGTTTTGGTGTGCAGCAGCTACAGACAGAGAGAGAGCGGCCTGTGAAACTCATTCAGATCATCCTGTACGTCCAAACCCGCACAATGAAGCACTACAGGTGGACACAATCAACCAGCATGCATTTCAACACACTTGCACTTTAAGATGTTAATAAAAATGGCAACTGACACATTTTAGATTGCGTAATGTAAAGTATGTCCGGGTGACAAAATACAGTATGTGGGAAACAATGCACGATGGGGGCTTGATTTGATCCATAATGCTTAGATTAAATTGCGAAAACTAGACTATGATATTGATTATTTAGGAATAAAAGCCTAAAGCCTGCTGATAAAAACCTGCTTAAACCAGTCGGAGCTGATTTGATCTGTTTTTCACCTGTTCTCTCTCCCAGCCTTGACGCCCAGATAAACCAGCCTAAAAGGGCAAACACTAGCCTGCAAACTAGTTTGTTTGTTTTTTCCCCAGCATGGAACCCCTTGTATTACTACTTTAGAGCTTAACTCATTCCACACCAATTGATTTATATAGATGAAATATACCCCAACTCATGTGGTTTGTTGAGGAAAAGATTGCTACTACTTTTACTAAATCCCATAGACTTAAGCCCAAAGTATAGCTACTTCAGTTTTTTTTACACGTTCACTAGCGTATGCAGACAGTCGAACAGTTTGATAGCGTGCATGAACGCAGGCGGTCGACACATGCGCTCTAGAAAGCTTCATCTTTGTCCAGCGTCTGCTCTATTTTTTCCCAGAAGTTATGGCCGATAAAAATTTGCTTTTTTAAACTAAAGTTGCTACTATTTTGCGTTTGTCAATGTGGCCGTCTGTTGTTGCAGTCGCTATTTTGTTGTTGTTGTTGTTCAGTCACTTTAGTTACATTTTCTACTGTGAAAGAATGGCCCGGGCCAGTGCTGCCACCTTGTGGAACAACTGATTAGTGCAAAACCAAGTCAATGTGCATGTGCAATCTCCGCATACAAAGTAGACGGTTACAAAAGTTTACGGTGGTGCACGTACATGTAAAAGCGAAGTACGGCCTTTACACTGTAGATATGGCTTGGGTAGATATAGATATTTCTGCATACTATTATAGCATTTTTTTCTTAATATTTTGAATAGCTGAATTGTTTTATATTTTCAGTTTTAATTATAGTTTTAATAATTGTTTGCATTTTTGTCATTTTTATTATTATTCTATAAAAATATTTCTATATAGTTTTAATTTACTTTTAATTTCAGATTTAGTTTTTGGTAATTTTGCTAGGCTACTTTTTACACATTTTTCATCTAAAAATTAGTTTCAGCTTAATTTCGATTACAAAACAAACAAAAAATTATTCATAGTTTTATCTAATAATAATAATAATAATGATGTTAGCAACATGTTAAATGCCACTCAGAAAGCCTTTGCAACTGCACAGAAATGTCTAGCATCACCAAAAATTGGTTACCGTCACAAAGACCAGGACCATTTATTAGGAATTTAAATAAACAAAAGAAATCAAAGACTATCTGTCTGCTTCCCTTCCATGCATGGCTATGATCTGACCTTCAGGGTTTTCCATTCTCAGCCGCACACTGACCACAGCAACACTGCTCTCATCTCCATTACAATGCCTCTCAACCTCCAGAGAGACGGTTCATCTCTCTCTGTGTGGCCAACGCTAGTGCTATGTACACAACTTCCTGTGAGAGAAGCACTTCCTCCCCCTCGTTTGTGTAATAGTTCAAATATTCTTCCTTCATAAAACCTTTCCCAACAAAGCCATTTACAGATGCACTTAAATCAATATCAGTCCGAGTGCAGAGTGAATACACACGGCTCCATTTAAAGAACGTTAGCCTAACACTCCTCGCGCTAAGTTAATGTGTTGAAGGGTTATCAAGCCCGCCCTCTCAACATGCAATCTACACACCGCCCGTATCAGAGGCACTCATACAGAATCCATCTATACCAATTACAGAACATTTTCCATCTGAAGACGTGGATACATTAAAAACAATTATCGCCAAGCACTGATGGATCGCAGTGTTGGAGCAGCTAACATGTTTTTGTATGTCTAGGTAGGTGTGTGTGTGTGTGTGTGTGTGTGTGCATTGCAGTAAATAAATTTAAAGGAGAGACAAGATCGTCTAACATTGTCAGTATAGCTCTTTCGTTCAGAGTCTAAATCTCTCCTACAAAATGGCACTGCAAACAGCTGTTGTCCACAGTAAACGACTCTGGATCTAAGTGTCCGGGTGAGGTTAAAGGTCAGACATTGGGTTTAGTTTGTAAATTACAGAGCGATTCGAGATCAGCCCTCATATGACTGGACGTTTTCTCCTTGTCGGTTGACTTCTGGCATACATTTGAACTCTTCAGTGTGGCCCTTGGGCTAGAGAGATCTTGTTTAAAGTAAATAAATTCAAAGGAGATACAAAGTCATTTAACATCGTCAGTCTAGCTCCTACGTTCACAGTCTAAATCTCTCCTACAAAACAGCAATGTGAACAGCTGTACTCCACCGTAAACAAATCTGGATCTTTTATCTAAGGGTCCCGGTGAGGTTAAAGGTCAGAGGTTGGGCTTGGTTTGTAAATTACAGATCGATTCGAGGTCAGCTCCCATATGACTTGTCTGTTTACCTCTGGTGTACATTTGAACTCTTCTATGTGCCACTTGAGCTAGAGAGATCGTGTTATTGGGAAATGAATATTGAGTAACACTTGCAATGAAGCCTGTATACATAATGTATTGATAATGTATTCTTAATGCATCTATAATAGCCTTAGAATAAGTTGCATGTTCTTGTAAATAACTGAAAGCAGTTATAATACATTACAATACTTATCTATTCATGAGGCCATCTTTAAAGAACATAACATAATCCATTCATAATGCATTAGACTTTTTAAAGGTGTAGCCATGAATAGGTAAGTATTACAATATATTTTAACTGTAGCTTCAATTACTTATGACAAAATATGATTACAACGTGTATTATAGCGATGATGTATAACCCTATTTTACATACACACACATATATAGTAAAATAATAACTTATATACTGTAATGCATTCAAATGCTTTATGTTTGTTTATTTTTATTCCTTTTTATTTTTATTTATAATTTTAATTTAATTTTTTTCCTTTGAAATCATCATAAAGGCAGAACAAACAAATACTACCATAATATACACATATTTTTAAGTATTAAAATAATTATTTTGACAATTAATAAGGACTTTTGTATTACAATAGTATGATTTTTATTGCATTATGGTAATGAGAATACTGCAATAATGCTTTTTTAAATAATTATAAATGAATATGCTTAATTAAATTCACAACTAAAAATCACAAATAAATAAACAAACAAACGAATAAATAAATAAATAAATACATTTAATTTATACAAAATATAGTCAAATGTCTTATTTTTCATTCTCATTTTTGGGGTGAAAACTGATTCAAACATGTTTATGACAGGCTTTCAGTGATTCATCAAGGCAATTAAGAATTGCTTTATAATGCACTCAGTTATCTTCATAATGCACAACACTGGTGCAGACAGTGTTTCAGGTGTGTTTTACATTTTAATCACTGTGAGGGAGATTACGATCTTCTCTCATCTGCTTTATGGTGAATACCTAAGGCTAAAGAGGCAAACTATGGCCGAAGAGGCATCTACATTGCATCAGCGAGAACTTCCATGAGGGTTTCTCACTATTTCCAATCTAAAAGCTCTCTTATGTATTTTTCTCAGCAGGAACATCTGAAAATAATATGCTAAATTATTCAAATGTTTGCAGTGATTCTGTCATATGTACTTCCTCTTAATCTCTGACATTAAATGGCAGAATAAATGCTCTGGGTTCTGATTTGATCGCGGTTTAAGGTCTTTTTTTGAGCCTGGCGCTGCGGTGCGGCGCTCTAATCAGAGGCGGTGTGGGCTAGCAGAGAGTGAATGGGGTTACGGTGATGAAGGAAATGCCCTTTAATGAGAGGAAGACAGGAAGCACTCCAATCAGCCCTTAGTGAGGAGAACATGAAAGCACAAAGAAAAATGCGAGAGGAAAACAAAGGAAGGAGCGAGACGGAAGGAGAAAAAGAGGAGAGAGAGAATTCTCCAGCTCTCGGTCTGAGTGAAAAGGGGGATGGTGGGGGTGACGGGGGTTCGGACGCTTTCTTTTCCATCAGAAAAGATCAGAGAAGCCCTTCCTCAATTTTCTCTGATAAGTGGTGAATTACCAGAGGCGCCGCTGCTTGTGTGTATGTGTGTGGAAAAGTGGGAAGGGGGCTGACACAGTGTCGAATATCACATGCAGACAATCAGGAGACGATTGTTTCTTTTTCACATGTGCTCACACACACACACACACACACACGCACAGTCTAATTCACCATGTGAATCTGTGCAGAATAAAGAATAATACACATCCTGAACAGCTTTTCTTTGTAACAATAGAGCAGCATTTTCAATATTCATATAAGTCCAACCCAGCTATTATATACACTATCAGTCAAAAGTTTGTGTTTCTCATCAGTTAAAATTTTTTTTAACACACACACACATTATATATATATATATATATGCATACATATATACACACACATACACATAAATATTTATTAAATATACACATATGTGTGTTTATTTATAAATACAAAGTACACACAGATTAAACAAACAAACTTTTATTTTGGAGTGCAATTAATCGATTTGACAGCACTATTATTATTATTATTATTATTACTATTATTATGACGACTTATTGCATTCTAATGAGAATTTTGATGGAAAATTTGCTTAGTTCAATTATGTTGTAAGTAGAAATAATTATAATAACAATACTAATCAAAATAATAAATGCCCAAAAAAGGCTTTAAATTAGGCTTAATTTTTTTGACTAAATATATGCTAATGCTAAAAAAGCTTTTATTTCCTCTAAAATAAAATAGAAAATGTATTTTAAAATAAAACTTGAAAAGGATAAGTTGGACAAGATGGCAAAGGAAAGGCTGCCAACAAGTGCCCATGTAGGTACTTCCATTATCTCAAACAGTACAGAATGGTGCTTGCAACTCCAAAGTCATGGGTTCAATTCCCAGAGAATCAATGAACTGATAAAATGTAAACCTTAAAAAGTAAAATAATCCACTTTGGGTAGAAGCATACAGCAAATGCATAAATGAAAAAAAAAATCAAGGCAAACAATAGCCACTATGAAGAAGCTAAAATCTCATACTTCCATTCATGCCATTTCAACCAAATGTTTGGAAAAAAAGTGTCCTTTCACTTGTACTTTCATTCTGTGTATGTGTGCTTTCCTCTCTATTTGGCATCTTTGGGGACTCAGGTGCGTGACCAGACCACACTGTTTGTCCGTCGGGGTCCTCAGAACATTCTAGCCAAATAAAAGCCGTCGACCATCAATGTCAAACAGCACACTCCCTGAAGTCTTACCTCTTTATCTGTGAGCGTGTAGATGTATTGATGGTCAGGGCTGAACAGCATGTCTCTCAAAATTGGGTTCCCTTCGCTCACCACCACGTTCTCATACAGCAGTGCAGGCTGGGTAATGGAGTTCACCAAGATCTGGAAGAAACAGAGAAGATAGACATTTAATACACATCAAATATTTTCCAGATTGGCTGTGATCTGATCGGCTGATCGCTTTGTGCAGCATTCCGGCTTCTACAAGGTAGAAAAATAGGTTTATAATGGAAACTGTCAAAAGGTTTTTGGTTTGGTGTCTCTTTAAGCTACATAATACAGTCATTTAACTTTGCGGGCTTCACATCGATGCTTAAAGGGGAGTAACTCTGGCCTTGACCGATGCTAAACAAATGGATCTTGGTCAATAATAACCACACAGCCTATTTTTCTGCTTCCTTCCTCTGTTTGGCCCACCCGAGCATCACCCACAGTCATACCCTTCTTTAAGTCCCCCTCCCCGGCCTTATTGATCCAAGGTCAGGGGAGCGTGACCCCCGCATCCCATGGTGTTTCAGGGCCTAATGATGTGCTCGGCTCCGGTGCCGCGTCCCGCTGATTAATGACCGTCCCCTTCGCCGAGCGCGGTGGGAGCGCATTATCTGGGCCCTCTGACACCACCCCATCGCTAATGAAGAGAGCACCTGCAGCACCTGAGTACACTGGAGCACCGGACGACCCACTTACAAAAACACAAAAGCCGCTAAAGCAGTTCGGTTTTCCTCATAAAGGTCCACATCACAGAGCCAAAGAGTTGCAGGACGTTTTTAGCCGCCCACACCTGGGAGTCGACAGTGTGGCCTATTTGGGTCAAACCCTGCAGCCGGATCACAAGAACTAAAATTACACCTACAAACATCTGAAAATACAGCCAACTTAATCAGCACTTCTTGTCTTTAACTAAAACCTAAAGTTGTGCGACATGACCTCATGTAAACTGCCATATTTATAGAACATTTATATGGAGGGAAAAAAATTTGTCATTACTGGCATGGACAGAATTGGTGGACCTTTTTCCACATTTTCTGTACTGATTTTGAGGGTAAAATCTGCAGAATTGAATTGATTTTTTTTATTACTAATTTATTTATAAGAACTAAGAGTATAATTTATTGGTGGCTAAGTATTTAGCATAATTAGTAAGACAAAATATTTAATAAACCAATGCAAATAGTGAAGAATATTTAGTAGTGCATGAGTCAGTCTAAGTAATAATAATAATAATAATAAAATACTACTACTACTACTACTAATTATTATTATTATTATTATTATTATTATTATTATTCAAATATTTCATATACTGGGAGAGTTTTACATTTCAATGTCATGAACCAATTAATTTTATTTATTTGTTTATTCAAATCATACTTAAACTACTATATTGTTGGTAAAATAAAATAAAATAAAATAAAATAAAGTAACATTTAGTAGTGAATAACAAATAAGCCTACTCATGGCAATAATTATTATTTTAAACACAATTCAGGTGTTTTTCCATTTCTTTTTTTTCTTTTTTTTATCATATTTAAACTATTATATTGTTGGTATGTATAAACACCAAATGAAATGAAAAATTAAAAGTACAAATATAAAACAAATAAAAAAATACTTCTCCTTGATTTTTAGTATTATATTTACATTTTCATTTTCCACCTTCAGGCCTTTTACACTATACTTTTAGGTTATGTTTTTTAGAATTATATTTCCATTTTTAATTTCCAGCTTCAGGCCTTTACACTATAATTTTTGGGTTATGTTTTTTTTTTAGAATTTTATTTCCATTTTTAATTTCCAGCTTCAGGCTTTTTACACTTTTTTTAAATTCAGTGTTCTCCATGATTATAAGAACCCTTTATATTGTTGCTCAGTGGGTGATGGAGGCTTGCAAGACAGCAAAGCAGTCTGGGAGTTGGAGTCTGTTGTCCGTCTCCCCCTCCATCACTTCATTGAGCATTACTCCCACGGGACGCGGTACATTATGAAGTAGAGGCAGATAACAGCTCAAGGACATCACATCCTCTCCCTCAGCCAATCCTTCTGGAACTCTTGCCAAGTAACGCTGAAGTTCCTGCAGTGGGACGCGAGCTGGAAGGCAGAGAGAAAGGATCTTCCCTTGTGTCCGTGCAGGAGAACGCAAGACAGGAGAGAGATGATTTAGCCGCATGGAGCAGGAATACTAATCTAAAAATACTGCCCATTGCTATGCTTTGGTTTATAGCAATTTTTGGACCTGCTTAATATGTCGAGTAGCAGGACAATGCAACTAACAAACTCCCCTGCAAGTTTCTCTGACATATGAAACTGATTAAATGGGATAAACATATATAATTGTTCTTCAAGGGTGAGCAAGAGTTGCCATCTGCATTTCTCCGCCCTTGTTCAGAGTCGTGCAGATTGACGTAATTGTGCAATGACTCTTCAAATTGCAGATTCTTGGCAGATGGCCCATCTTTCGCTTAACAGGAAGAAGCAGCAAGAGCTACAGAACTCTCTGTCTCACGTTGCCTCAATAAAGGTGTCAGGAGAGATGGAAGTTGGAAAGTGAAAAAACAAAAACAAATCCAAATCTCCCCACTGACTGCAGCTGAATCCCAATACACCATAGTCTGGAGGGTTACTGCTACCGTCTCTGCTTTAGATACAACGTTCAATCACTTCCTGGGTCACAGGACCCACTGTGAAATACACTGAAATACTATTTAAGTATCTTTACTTAATTCAAAGCATACTTCCAATTCTTCGTAATTATTTAATAACTTCTGAGTAAAAATTTGTCTTCGCTATTTTTATTCAGTGCACTTTGGTTTAAATAAAAGTATACAGTGCTAAATACTATTATTATTAATTATTATTATTAATGACATTTTATATTTAAAAGATATTTTAAATTTTATATTATACATTTCTTTATATATTTACATTTTTAATTAATATATTTTATAGTTTACTTTAATGCCATATCAGCAACAATGGCTATATTCATGACAACATTAACAGTATCATCTATTTCAATGCATCATTTATAATAACATAACATTTTCTTAAGAAGCAATCACTATGCAAAAAAAAAAACATACAAATAACAACAATAGTACTGATAATAATCTATGTAGAAAAGCAATGCCAAAGTACAACTGAATACATTTGGAAAAATAATAATAAATAATGAGTAACGTGCAGTTTCATGTTTCAACCACAGAGGTCAACATATAGTCCAGAATTTTGTAGCGTACTGATAAATGACGCTTCACCTTTAAACCAAAAACGGCCAAATGTCCTTGGGGACGACTTCTCTATGTGCCACACTCAAATCATTCATACCAAAACAAATATTGAATTCACACCATCTTATTAGATGAATATGTTCCATGATTACTACTTACATTATCTTCTTATGTTTATGGTCCCATTACAGTAAGTCATGACAGAATCATTTCAGGACAGAAGCAGACTGCACATAATGAGCGCATTGGGTAATAACCTAATATAGGAACCTATAAATTAAGAAACAGAGCCCTGCAGTCTTCATTAATGCTGGTCTATGGATGAACAATAATTAAGGTGGACCAGGGTTCATTGAAGGGTCACTCCTGACGGCTTCAGAGCAAATTGAAACAGGTCTGGCCTTTTCAATCTCGTCAACGTCTCTGCTAAAGCATGTCTGAATTTGTATGTGACCCTATGACATTGATGAGGTCAACAGTCGGTGCAATGATAAACTGTCCTAGACATTAAAGAGCTAGTGGCTGTCTCTTATGTAAGCCTTCAGATGGGAAAAAGGAAAGAAAAAGAAAGTTGTCCCTCACAGGCAGCTGAAAATTTCAGTGTACACTAAAATACTATGAGAGCTTTGGTGGAGTGAATGATTGACAGGAGTTTTGTCACGAAACCCAGGCGTTTCTCTGCCGGAGACTGCGCCGACCCATCAACTCTCCGTTGTTGAAAATCATTTTACTCCAGCTTGGATGGGGAGCGGAGACATTTGGCTAATTAAATCAAACAGGAGGGCACTTTCCAGATGAGCCTGAATCCAATTTCATTAGTGCCCTCTCAGCCACGGATAATGTGCGGACCATGAGGTCGCTCTCGGACGTTTCGTGTCTTGACATCAACACGCTGGAGTATGATCAATAAAGGATGCTGAGCTGAATTGCAGGATTGAAAGCATGCTGGCTATTCCATGGACGCTTTTTTGCTGCTACTGGAGTTTGACCTCAGCGTTTGCACATCATCCTCAACTGGGTGTTCAGAGGAAATGAAGCTATAATATTGCAAATGAAAAATCATTAAAGCTCTTTTTAAAGCATAGGACAAAAATACAGTTTCCAAACACATTTGGATGCATTTTGCAAGAGCCAGTTTACAGATTAAATTTGGTGTGCCTTATGTCCATATTGCCCTCTATATACCTGCATTTGTGCACCATTCAGAACTGAATTGAAAATGCATTTTAAGATCTAGTTAAATACTAAATTTGAATTTAGGTACATAGGATATAGAATTGCAGTTCAAATTTCAGTGCAAGTCAGCTAAATTAAAATATTGATGATTAACAATTAATAATATTAATAAATACTTTTTGGATCAATTCTCACTATTATCTTCCACCACATGAGAACACTTGGCGCCCTTATGCTGCTGCTTCACGCTGATATCTGTTTGATGTTTGCTTGTCGCTACGTTTTTGCCGTTTATGTTTTTGCTGGGATTCGGCAGATCTGGATTATTTTCTGGACTTCTCGCTTCACACAAAAAGTTTTGAATGACTAACCTGGCATTTTTTGTGATCCTGTCACACTGATCGGCTGTGAGCCCTCTCCATTCCTATCCATCTCCTCCTCGACATCTGATACAGTGAGTCTCCACTCTCTCACAATTGCGATCATATTTAGACGGTAATGATCTTTTTGTACCTTTTATTGCAAATGAAAAATCATTAAAGCTCTTTTTAAAGCATAGGACAAAAATACAGTTTCCAAACACATTTGGATGCATTTTGCAAGAGTCCTTAGTCCTTAGCCAGTTTACAGATTAAATTTGGTGTGGCTTATGTCCATATTGCCCTCTATATACCTGCATTTGTGCACCATTTAGAACTGAATTGAAAATGCATTTTAAGATCTAGTTAAATACTAAATTTGAATTTAGGTACATAGGATATAGAATTGCAGTTCAAATTTCAATGCAAGTCAGCTAAATTAAAATATTGATGATTAACAATTAATAATATTAATAAATACTTTTTGGATCAATTCTCACTATTATCTTCCACCACATGAGAACACTTGGCGCCCTTGTGCTGCTGCTTCACGCTGATATCTGTTTGATGTTTGCTTGTCGCTACGTTTTTGCCGTTTATGTTTTTGCTGGGATTCGGCAGATCTGGATTATTTTCTGGACTTCTCGCTTCACACAAAAAGTTTTGAATGACTAACCTGGCATTTTTTGTGATCCTGTCACACTGATCGGCTGTGAGCCCTCTCCATTCCTATCCATCTCCTCCTCGACATCTGATACAGTGAGTCTCCACTCTCTCACAATTGCGATCATATTTAGACGGTAATGATCTTTTTGTACCTTTTCAGTCAGGATTTCACCCAACTCATGGCACTGAAACTGCCCTTCTTCGTGTGATTAATGACATTCTTCTGTCCATGGATTCAGGGTCAATGAACATTTTGATTCTTCTCCATCTCAGTTCTGCATTTGACACAGTTTGCCATGATTTACTTATCCCGCGTCTTTCTGATATCGGTATCACTGGTTCAGCTCTTTCGTGGCTCGTTTCCTATACCCGCAACAGAAAGTTTTTTGTCACTTTACAAGGGTATAAATCTCTGCTCCACTAACACAGGGTGTTCCACAAGGTTCAGTTCTCGGCCCTCTACTGTTCATCAAACTTAACAGCTAGCTTATTAACAATTAATAAGCAGCAAATCAGGCATTTGAGGAAAAAGTCGTAGTTAATAGTGAGAATTGGGCCTTAAAATACAGTGTGACCATAATTTTCATAACTTTATCAAGACAAATATTGAGTTTTGGCTTGATCTTATTTAAATATTATTTTAAAATAAAAAGTATTACAAAAATTATTTAATAATAATACATTTATAAATAATACAAATAATATATTTATATATAAACATTTAAAAAATAATATATATTTATAAATAGTATGTAAATCTGTCTGTCTATCTCTCGCTCTCTACTAGGGATATGCCGGTATCAAATTTTCATGTTGCGATTAATTGCTAATGCTTTTATTACGGTATACGGTATTATCACGATATTGAAATTAAGTTAAAAAAAAGTGCTGTCATAATACAGTATAACAGGTTTAATAACTTTTTTCTTATAACAAAAATAACTGAACATTTAAATGCAATAAAGCAATACAGAAAAATGTATAAAGTTAAAAGTTTTACACAGATTAAAGTGCAAAAGAACTATAAAGACCAATAGGTATCACTTTACAATAAGACCTCATTAGTTAACCTTAGTTAATGTATTAACATTCACAATGAGCAATAGCTACATTTGCTACAGAAGTTATTAATCTTTGTTTAAAAAATACAAGTCTTAGTTCATGTTAGCTCATTAAATAACACAGTTGCAACTTTCGATTTTAACAACGTGTTATTAAATATTGTAATTACCTAAGATTAATTAATGTTCAGAAGAATTTTTCATTGGCAGTTTGTTAACTAATGAATTAACTAATGTTAACTAATGAAGCCCTAATGTAAAGTGTGACCGAACAATAAAGAATCAAAACACTTTCAAACAATATCTAGGGCATGTTGTAGTCCAGATTAAAATGTAAAAACAGTTTGAAAATAAATAGCCTATTAAGTCTAAATATTTAAGTATTTGGCGCTGTGATGAACATTATTCATTATTATTATTATTATTTCTGCAGTTTAGCGCCATCTGCTGTCAGAGAGTGAACGTGCGCTTTCATCCAGAGCGTCTCTCGCATGTTCCGCCATGTGCTTCACGTCTGCGCTTGTTTACATCAGAGTGCGCACGCATCTTTCATGCAGCATACGGCGGTGTTGTGCATTTTGACCAGTTTATGGGAAAAGTATTCTTAAAATGCATTCAAAATTCTGAATAATTTGTAATATATAATTATTCATGGTATTTAGAAGTGCCCACGATAACAATATCGTGCATATTCATTACCGTGATATATCGCATTACCGAATACCGGCACAAGTCTACTCTCTACATATATGTATATTTTTTTGCAAAACTAATGATATTAGTATTAGTTACACACATACATAACAAGCATTATTTATATATATATATATATATATATATATAGCATTATATATATGTATATACATACATACCTTAAAAGCCCACTTATGAAAAGTAAGCCAATTATACAATATTGCATTTTGAACAACCCTGCTACATCCTGTACAATATTGCTGTAATTTCCAAAGGCCTTGAGAATCACGGTTTTGCAGGAAGAGTCGCTTAGTGCGAGCGTCTCCAGCCTCTTTGACCCTTTTCTGGAGGGCATCCAAGACTTCCCATGGCACCTGCTGACTTCACAGTCTGCGTCTTGCCAGCAAGAACAGAACCTGGTACACACAAACTCATTGGGCTTGATCAGCGTGACAGATTACTCTGTGAAATTAATCATCTTTCTCTGCCATGCTGCTGCTCTCGCTATAGGACGCTGGCCAAAAAGCAGCTGTGGACAGACAGTCCCAGTGGGCACGATGATGGCACACCACTGCGCGGCTCCCGGGGACCCAATGCCCACTCCCCGGTGAGTTTCATCATTAATAAGACAAGGAAACAGGAGCAGGGTTGGTCTTTGCATGCTTGAACGGCTTGAATAAACCAGGGGTATAATCCAGCTGGAGACACTGAAGATCAATGTCGCATCTGTTTGGTCTTTGTGTTGTCGTGTGCGGCATCGTGGTGACTAAATGATAAGGGGGAAAGACGGCGTGAGCGAGAGAAGAGGGGGAAATAATAAAGGAAGAAGGGGAGTCGATGCTCGGTCCCCGGAGAGCGGCAGGCATGTCTCAGCCTCCACCCTTTTTAATCTTTCAGGCTCTCCATGGGTACAGCATCTCCTCCGCCACTCACCCCCGCCGCTGCTACAAGCTCCACTCGCATGCTCTTGACATAACTAGGTCTCCCTGTGAATAATAAACCAGCCACCAGATTCCTGCCTTTTATATGCAGCCCTTGAAGTAAAGATCTGCATCTGATTGAGCAAAATCACTGGCTAATTAATGAGACGGAAGGCCCACGCTGGGCTCACACTGGCCTGAAACGCTGCCACCACTGTCCATCCTGGCTCGTTCCCCTGAGAAGAACCCAGCCTAGCCTGGAGGAAGAGACTCGGGGAGCACCCCTGGGACAGGCAGACGCGGCTTACGCAACGACGGCGGCGAACAGATTCAGCACTGCAGATAACAAGATGAAAAATAGATCTTTCAGCTATAGGTAAGATTCGAAATGGCGAGAGATGTATGTGCTAACACTGTTGCTAATGATTTTGTAGGTCATATTTGGCTTATTTGGCCTAGGGATGCACAATATATCGGCACCATACCATTATCGTTTGATATTGGATATATTCTATATTGGGCGATGCTTAATTGCACATGGTAATATCCCATTTTATACCGGTTCTTAATGTTATGATGCCTAAATTCACTTGTAGCAGTTAAAACAACTTACTGTGGTTCTTAGTGTTTTATTTTTTAATTTTATTTAGACAAAATAGCATAGAATTTTAATACAACAATTGCAAAAGATAGATAGATAGATAGATAGATAGATAGATGAAACAATGAATAGAATGATAGATATAACGACAGATAGATAGAGTGATAGATAGAGAAATAAATCTAAACTTTTTAATGTGTGTATTTTAGAAAAATTTCACTTGCACGTATGTGTCAGAGAATGCATGCTAACCATTAGCTCAAAACTGTATCTTCTGTCCATTGGCCTTTAGTTCCGTATCCTCATACCTTTTGTACTAACTAAACCATTTTACCCACCAGATGCTTCAACAGAGCAGGACTTAGACATGCTAATTAAACACAGCTCAACTGTCCCGCTATGCTAATCCTCATCCTGGAGATGCAAAAACAACTTGTGTACTGGAGGAAGCAGGTCAAAACCCTGAAAGCCACGGAGAGACTCGTAGTCTTCACCGAGGGACAACTCTGTTATGCGGCACAGACAAAATATACTCATCGGCCCAGATGGGTTTTATGGGGAAAACAAGTGCACCTCGTGGGCATTGGGAACTAGGCAGTCTCAGAAAGCGGGGCGAAGGGAGAATGGGCTAATCATAGAGGTCTCTAGACGGTGGCCTCAAAGCTCCTATTTTCTAACCCCAGCCGTAAACGTTTCATTATGACAGTTTGTGCAACAGATAGCAGCTCAAGCTCATTCGAGCTCGTTCCACTTCCCTTGCAATATCTGATTTGGCCCCGGGTTCGAAGGCTCCTCGGAGCATTGCGAGGAATTTTATTTCTATTTTCCTACTTGTCGTCTTTCCACCATCCGCTCTCTCCCATGCTCTATCTTCCTCTCTCCGACCCCCCCCC
>NW_015652416.1:2450064-2457761 GCF_001515625.1 Sinocyclocheilus rhinocerous
TCTTTCCGCAATTCGCTCTCTCCCACTCTCTATCTTCCTCTCTCAGACCTCCCCCCTCCCGCTTCAGGTCCTCTTGACACAACAGACGCACACCGGCAGTCAAGCAAGACAGACTGCGCGCTTAAAACTAGGTGGAAAAAATGGGAGTTTGCCCTGCAGTGAGTATGAAAGCAACTCCTAAGTCATCTCCATTTGTCACAAGCTGCACGCTGGAACTGCCAGGCCACTTCTCATACACTCAAACCTCTGACAAGAGCAAGCTACAGACAAAAATAACGAATAAATGGGATGCTATGTAGCTCAGCGTAACACTGCAATACCAATAGTCATTAGGGAAGCCTCCGGCGAAGATTTCTTTAACTACACATCGCGCCTGCCTATACATCATCTCTGAATGCTAAATGGGGATCCAAACAGCTCGTTTGTGAACGCAAATGCCACAGCTTCATCAACTCATGACTTAGGTTATCACATGCAAAAAATTTAGTTCTCTCAAGGCATCTTCCTCAGCATTTAGTTCTATAATAAATGGGAAAATCAGGAATTGTTTCCGGATTTGAACCTACATGGCTCATATGAGCACAACTCTTCCATATCTGACGCACTTAAATATTTTGAGTTGAAAGTGACAATGAGATCAAAATTCGACTGTAGCTTTTTTTTTTTTTTTAAACAAAGTCTCAGCTTTCAAATTATGTCAGTTTAATTATGAGCTTCAAACAATAACTGTTAGTACATGTCACCTGACATTTTATTTCCCTCAGATATGTCATTTAATTTCCGTAGCTCATTAGTTCGCTAGAAATAAAACTGTAGAGAAGAGTATATTGTTAAAGTATAAATTTATTGTTAATTACATGCACTATTATAAAAGCATTGTATTTTACTTAATCATCAACTGATGTCTAATAGTAAAAAAACTAAACAAACTGAGACTTTTCTTTTTCATTCAATACAAAACCCAAAGCAGCAAAAAAAAAAAGATATATATATAATGTATATAATGTATAAATGTTTTTCCCTGCCAATTTTTCCTATACATTCTGATATATTTAGGCTTTTGGAGGTGTAAAATAAATATATTTTAAATATGAAAAATATACTTTCTTCATTCATACTGTTTACAACTTACATTTAGCATGTATTCTATTTACCAGATTTTTGCCATATGGAAAAGGTCAAAACAGCATAAGAATGGAGCAGGTCACATATACGGCTAAATTTATTTTCCACAAACAGAAGCTCGACTAAATGTGAACACCCCCATGATTGCAAGCTCAACAAAAATTCTGTAAAACCAAAATATGGGACAGCGTCGCAATCAGAGCATAACAAGCTACATTTTTAGCACACTAACGGTGCAATCAGATGGTTCTCAAAATATTTGCTCAAACCTTGTGTCACTTTTAAGGGTCACACTCCACGCGACAAGCTACACTGTTTGACACGGGTCTGTAATCCTCAATGGCGGCTCTCAGCGAGTGTCACCGAAATGCCATCTGCAACAATGGAGTGAGGGAATAATACTGACAAAGCCAAACAAAAACTCTCCCATAAGGATGTGAACGTACTTGACACATCAAAGCGAAGAGAAAGAGAGAGCGGCATTTTCCCAATCTCACCCCTGCAAGACAATCTAACATACCTGAGCACACAGAAAACACTGCGTTTGAGCTCAGAGGAAGAGGATCACTTGAGGACAGGTTCCGCAGGGACAAACTACCTGGCGGTACTTGAAAACTAGAGAGAGAGAGATGCGAGATACAATCTGCAGAGGGTGAGCAGGTCAAAATAATCCCAGTGAAGCCTTCTTCTGTGAAGCAAAGCATTGCCTTCAGCCAGACCGAAGACCAATGGAAATGGTAAACATTATTATTATATAGTGTGCATTGGCTACTTTTTGGGGGTTGGAACTAATTATGAACCTAGATAAGGGAGCGTTTCATTGGCTATTTACTTTAGACCGAAGTCATATAAAACCATTCATGACACATCTTATAAAAACGAGTACAAACCGGATCGATGCGAGTCTTGAAGGTTTATGAAAGGGTAAAGTGCTTTATTTGAAAGTGAACTGGCTGTAAAAAGCAGCACTGACTTCCAAGAGAATTTCCATTTGAAAATAAGCTCCTTCGAGTAAAAAAGTGTAACAGGCGATGGAGATGTCTGAAGATTTAATATGCTTATACATTAACATACATCTGCGTTACTAATACCTGCAAGTCATTCTTAGACACGAGTGTTCATCTACAGATCCGAAGTGGGTTATTCAATGTTCCATTTAGCTCATAAATTTCACAGACGGATTGAAATTAAATTCGAGAATGTTTATGTGTGCGCGCGGAGGTGGATAAGTGTGTATTGCCAATTAAGTTGCTCGTCTACTGTAAATGTCAATGCACATTGAGACACTTAACCTTCCATACAGACCCTCGGCAGAAAGGAGCACATTTCAAAGATGCTTATCAGTTTACAGCATTCCACATATTTCTCACAGAAACCTCATCAACATCGACATTCCGCAGAGCTGACCAACGCCAAATGGAATCCTGCGGACCCGAGAGAACATTCTATGCAGCGTGAAACACCAGAGGGGTGTAAACAAGCGTGTTGCACTACAAAGAGCCGTCCCTGAAGAAACGGCTAAACGATGTTAGCGTTAGATGCACTGGATGTGTCTCCATTTACAAGAGAGAACCGCAGGACAGATTGAACATGAATGAATATGTTTCCTTGCCAATTACCTCTATAGATTAGTTGTGCAGGTAACATGCGGTCTTTTTTGTTAGCTGTTTATTACGTGTCCACGTTTGGGAGTCTAAATCAGAAATGGAGAAAAAGACCTTGTTGTTCTTTGAAAAAAATTGCTAGCTAACAATTTGTGCACCCAACACTCCATGTCTGTGCTCTGGTGTAAACATAAGGGACTGTCACAACCTTATGTTGTGCTAACATGTGTTACGCTAATGCTAATAGTATGCTAGCTTTCTAAGCTTTGTTATAATAACATTATCGAGAGGAAGGCTAACTTTCTAGAAGCAGTTATGCTAGCATCATCAAGAGGAGGGCTAACAATGTTCATGCTAGTTATCAAGAGAAAGGCTATTTTCTAAGTGTTATGCTAACCCTACGGAGAGGATGGCAAGTGATGCTAAAGAATATTGAGAGAAAAGATAGTGGGAGAAGCTGTTAGTAATACCCTCAGTGAGTACATGCTATATTTAATTCGATGCTAATGTAAACAAGGCTGTGAGGCATAAAAGTACAGTTTGGTTTCATAATGTTGTATTCTAAAAATGGCATTTTCCTTGACTATATAATTATGGTCTAAGAGTGCATTTACACACTGATTGCAATTTTTAGTGAAGTTTCAAGCAATTCATTTTCAATAGCTTATATTACCAATCCTCAACTTGATCCAAATCAAATTTAGATCAGATTATTTCATGTCCAAACCTCCCCTTCAAATCTGATCAAAATTTTATTTGGATCAAGTTGAGGATCGGTTGAGGCATTATTTGTTTGCATATAAACATAGCTATTGAAAATGAATTGCTTGAATTCAAGCATTTTGCATTTTTCAGATTGATTTCAAATTCTCAAATTTGCAAATTCTCAGATTGAGATTTTCTCAATCTGATTCAAAAATACGTTGCGTATGATAAGTAAGTTTACATGCGTTTTATGTTCTACTATATATTTGCTAAAAAAGCTGTTCTGACATATACGTTAGAGTTCTTTTTGGATATGTCATCCAAATTTACTCTCATTTTATTTATTATATATATATATTTTTTTTTTTTTATTATATTATATAATATTTTATTTGTATTTATTTATTTATTATATTTTTATATTTATATTTATTTAATAATAATAGTATTATACTATTTCTCTGGTTCTGAATGGTTTATTCAGAATACATGTGATGCACATGTAAATTAATATGTCAATCAGACTATATCGTTCAGGGTTCACAAACAAAACTTTCAGTATCTGAAATCAGATGGAATTAATTCAGATTGATGAAAATTAGTGCATGTAAACATATCTGATGAGAGTTAATATGAGGCAAGACCAATTGTTAGCAAAAGCGATAAAATTATCAGTGACATAAGGCAGCGATTACCAATGTGGATCTCACTTGATAAAAGTGAATTAAGTAGGAACGGCTACTAGCAAATGCAACTCGCTAGTTGGGAATTAATTATTCAGAATAATTTGTGAAACAATTGCACCAACTCACTGAAAACAGACTAAAAAGAACAAGTTTTAGTCCACACAAGAGCAATATCTAGCTTATGTAATTTTACAGCAGAGAATAACTAAAAACTGTCCAAGCCTTAATTAAGTTCCAGAACTAACTTTGCCAGGCCTGGAAAACAGTTTTAAATTTTATGAAGTAGCAATATCTCAAAGGTCATGACCTTTACAGTTCCAATGACTGAGAATCAAATAAATAGCACTTCAGGACAGCATTAAAAAAAAAGATTTACAAACTAAAATGATTCACAAACTCGCTGCTTGCATGCAAACTCTTGAAGTATGCACTATCAGCATCCTCAAAGCACATGCTCACAGACACACATGAACAGATAGCACTGATATATAGCAGAAACTCATGATCACAGGCACTCACAAAAAAAGAAAAACACACACGAGATAAAACGAGCGACACAATGTCTCCTATGGGCATCGGCAAACTGTAACGCGGCATATTGTTACACGACCTAGATTCAAGTTTGTTCACTCTCATTTCTCTCTCTCACACACACAGATGAGAGTATGCTAATGAGAGCGAAACTCCAGGTTCCCATTCTGCTGGAAAGTGTTGGGTGACACGAGAATATCACCCACTGCACGAAAATTCCTGCCAGCATAAATCATGAATTGTGTATGCATGTCTTGTGTTTTGTATGCGCGTGCACTTTAAGTGAACAGTTGTACAGAGAGAGCCAGAACAATGGGACGTTTTTAGTGGGTGATCTAGGAAGGTCTAGGAAGAGAGTGCTATGTGTCTCAACACCACCTGCAGTAAATGAAGGGGAAAAAGACTGTTATATGATATGAGACAAGTAAGAGGCAAATAAGACCAAAAATTACCCTGAAGCAGAAAAAAAATTCTTAGAAAAAAGTAGAAGCGTATTGCCCATTTAAACTGAGAGAGCTTGTGTCCCCCAGATTTTGAGCAACAATGCAACATGGCAAAGAATGAATGAATGAATGAATGAATGAATGACGTTTCATGACTACTAAAGGTCTAAAAGGTTCAAAATTATCAAAATATTTAAACACTTTGTAACAAATTCTGTTGCAATTTTGATTGTTTGGGATTACTACGATTTTATTTTAAACAAATTAATACTTTTATTTATAGCAAGGACACATTAAATCAATCAAAAGTAAGAGTGAAGACATTTATAATATTAAAAAATTATATTTCAAATAAATCTGGTTCTTTTGAACTTTAAATTCATCAAAGAATCCTGGGAGAAAAAAAATCTAACATGCTTTCCACAAAACTATTAAGCAGCACAAACTCTTTTCAACATTGATAATATTATATTAATAATATATTCTTAAAAATAACATCTTAACCTCAAACTTTTGAATGAGAGTTTATATAGAGGATCTAAATGTAATATAAATATAAATAAATAAATTTAAGTCTTTGATCAATTAAAAAAAATATATATAAATATTAAACCCAGATGGGATGGATACAGTATGTAACATTTATAAAGTATTATTATTATTATTATTATTATTTAAAATGTACTATATATTAAATAAGAAGGCTAGAGTGTTTCTTAATACATGTCTATATTTGTAATGGGGTCCAAAAAAGGGGCAAAAACTGGTGTTGGTTAAGTTACCAGAGCTTGGAAACTAGTGAGATACCAGCACATCCCATGTTATGTACTAGCATCCGAAAAAAAACTTTTTCGTTTCAAATCATAGAGAGCCACTTCTATGTCTACTTAGGCAGCTACCTTCTAAGTGTAAACTCAAAGGAACCTGAAGTGACTGAACGGAAAAGCTCCACATAGGCAACAACTGTGTTATCTCCACACAAATAGCATTCCTCATGAGAATCACACAAGAGACTGACAAATTGATTCCAATATAGTTTGGCATTAGCACATCGCTAGGCTAACGACACGCAATGAGCCCACTGCAGGGATAATTGTAAGTAAGCTCAAAACAGCAGCATTTTACTCAATGTAGCTCTATTTTTAAGGACCAGGAACATGACTGTGGTGCTGGATGCTCAGATGAGCTGTCGTATTCCCAGTAACCCTCAGTGACACTCGCGCCGCACGGGACACAATGGGTCACTAATGCAGCATCACGCTAATTGCTTAGTGTGGAGGCACAGCAGGTCAGGCAGGGGCAGTGATGATTACCTCAACATACTGAATACGTGCCGTCCTGCTGACCACACTAACACACACACGGCTTTAATGAAAGAGAGAGAGGCCGCTATCAGCCTTTAGCATGTAGCTGTTCACTGAACACAGTATAGAGTGTAGTGATAACAGCTAGGCTATGTCTCTGTGTCATGGGATTTTCTAGCTCATATGTTGCGGAGAGAAATAAATCTTAAAATAACAAAAAAAAAGGAGCAGAGAAGTATGACAGCATGAATAACATCAACCATAGTAAACACTATTTCTGCCAAAATAACATATTTAATAGTTATTGTGGCTACTGCAATAACAACAACATCAATAATAATAATAATACCTAATCTTAATCTCATGCACGGGGCCCATTTTTGGGGTGTTTGACTGGGTTTAGTTGCAGCGACGCCTCCTGCCAGTAGAGGGAGTGAGAGGAAATGTAGTCCCTGAGCATCTGCGTCTCCCACTCTGTGGTCACAGGCCAGCAAATTAAAACAATCCATCAACATTATGGCTTTTAATCCACACATTCCCCGTAAACACCTATTTCTTTACCCTCTCTTTTTCTCCTATATCCTCTCTCTCCTTCTCTCTTTACTCCAGGCCTTCATTCTGTATTACAATAGACACTAAATCATTAACCTACTGCAGCACGTAAAGGGGCTCCTGCGTGACTGAAGACACCACAAATTAGCAATTTCAGCAGGCAGGGAGAGAAGCACTTTTAAGGGTATCTGTGGTTCAAACAAAGGTAAAAAATAATAGATAGAAGGAATATACAGGGGAGAAAACACTGCATAATGTTACTACATAAGGATATACATCTTATACGCTGACACTGAGGCTGATGAGGTCAAAGCTCAAAGTTCAATGATGATAACCTCTGACTGCCAAGTGAAAAGAGACATTACTGAACTACGATATTAGAAATAAAGGTTCTTTATTGACATCAATGGTTCCATGAAGAACCTTTAACATCTATGGAATCTTTCCATTGCACAAAAGGTTCTTTTTAGTGGAAAAAGGTTTTTAGATTATGAAGTGTTCTTCACTAAGAAAAAAATAAAATGGTTCTTTTCAGAACTGCTGAATGAAAGGTTCTTTGAGGAACCCAAAAAGATTCTTTTATGGCATTGCTGCAAAAACACCCTTTTTGGCACCCTTGTTTTTAAGAGTGTATACCTTGGGAAATCACCATCACAATCATCAAAACACGAAAAAAAAAAACCACCTTCCACCATTAAAGTATGCATTGCTTCACATTTTAACATATCTGGCTCAGATAACATGGTC
>NW_015652416.1:2458284-2468731 GCF_001515625.1 Sinocyclocheilus rhinocerous
GAATGAATGAATGAATGAATGAATGACGTTTCATGACTACTAAAGGTCTAAAAGGTTCAAAATTATCAAAATATTTAAACACTTTGTAACAAATTCTGTTGCAATTTTGATTGTTTGGGATTACTACGATTTTATTTTAAACAAATTAATACTTTTATTTATAGCAAGGACACATTAAATCAATCAAAAGTAAGAGTGAAGACATTTATAATATTAAAAAATTATATTTCAAATAAATCTGGTTCTTTTGAACTTTAAATTCATCAAAGAATCCTGGGAGAAAAAAAATCTAACATGCTTTCCACAAAACTATTAAGCAGCACAAACTCTTTTCAACATTGATAATATTATATTAATAATATATTCTTAAAAATAACATCTTAACCTCAAACTTTTGAATGAGAGTTTATATAGAGGATCTAAATGTAATATAAATATAAATAAATAAATTTAAGTCTTTGATCAATTAAAAAAAATATATATAAATATTAAACCCAGATGGGATGGATACAGTATGTAACATTTATAAAGTATTATTATTATTATTATTATTATTTAAAATGTACTATATATTAAATAAGAAGGCTAGAGTGTTTCTTAATACATGTCTATATTTGTAATGGGGTCCAAAAAAGGGGCAAAAACTGGTGTTGGTTAAGTTACCAGAGCTTGGAAACTAGTGAGATACCAGCACATCCCATGTTATGTACTAGCATCCGAAAAAAAACTTTTTCGTTTCAAATCATAGAGAGCCACTTCTATGTCTACTTAGGCAGCTACCTTCTAAGTGTAAACTCAAAGGAACCTGAAGTGACTGAACGGAAAAGCTCCACATAGGCAACAACTGTGTTATCTCCACACAAATAGCATTCCTCATGAGAATCACACAAGAGACTGACAAATTGATTCCAATATAGTTTGGCATTAGCACATCGCTAGGCTAACGACACGCAATGAGCCCACTGCAGGGATAATTGTAAGTAAGCTCAAAACAGCAGCATTTTACTCAATGTAGCTCTATTTTTAAGGACCAGGAACATGACTGTGGTGCTGGATGCTCAGATGAGCTGTCGTATTCCCAGTAACCCTCAGTGACACTCGCGCCGCACGGGACACAATGGGTCACTAATGCAGCATCACGCTAATTGCTTAGTGTGGAGGCACAGCAGGTCAGGCAGGGGCAGTGATGATTACCTCAACATACTGAATACGTGCCGTCCTGCTGACCACACTAACACACACACGGCTTTAATGAAAGAGAGAGAGGCCGCTATCAGCCTTTAGCATGTAGCTGTTCACTGAACACAGTATAGAGTGTAGTGATAACAGCTAGGCTATGTCTCTGTGTCATGGGATTTTCTAGCTCATATGTTGCGGAGAGAAATAAATCTTAAAATAACAAAAAAAAAGGAGCAGAGAAGTATGACAGCATGAATAACATCAACCATAGTAAACACTATTTCTGCCAAAATAACATATTTAATAGTTATTGTGGCTACTGCAATAACAACAACATCAATAATAATAATAATACCTAATCTTAATCTCATGCACGGGGCCCATTTTTGGGGTGTTTGACTGGGTTTAGTTGCAGCGACGCCTCCTGCCAGTAGAGGGAGTGAGAGGAAATGTAGTCCCTGAGCATCTGCGTCTCCCACTCTGTGGTCACAGGCCAGCAAATTAAAACAATCCATCAACATTATGGCTTTTAATCCACACATTCCCCGTAAACACCTATTTCTTTACCCTCTCTTTTTCTCCTATATCCTCTCTCTCCTTCTCTCTTTACTCCAGGCCTTCATTCTGTATTACAATAGACACTAAATCATTAACCTACTGCAGCACGTAAAGGGGCTCCTGCGTGACTGAAGACACCACAAATTAGCAATTTCAGCAGGCAGGGAGAGAAGCACTTTTAAGGGTATCTGTGGTTCAAACAAAGGTAAAAAATAATAGATAGAAGGAATATACAGGGGAGAAAACACTGCATAATGTTACTACATAAGGATATACATCTTATACGCTGACACTGAGGCTGATGAGGTCAAAGCTCAAAGTTCAATGATGATAACCTCTGACTGCCAAGTGAAAAGAGACATTACTGAACTACACCATTAAAAATAAAGGTTCTTTATTGACATCGATGGTTCCATAAAGAACCTTTAACATTATGGAATCTTTCCATTGCACAAAATATTCATTATAGTGGAAAAAGGTTTTTAGATTATGAAATGTTCTTCACTAAGAAAAAAAAAATGGTTCTTTTCAGAACTGCTCAATGAAAGGTTCTTTGAGGTTCTATGGCTCTGCTGCAAAAACACCCTTTTTGGAACCCCATGGGTGTACAACTTGGGAAATCAACTTAGACTGTTGTTTTGGCATATTAATCTACGAAAACATTCCACACTGCAGAATTCCCAGCACAATCAACTCAAAACTTGAAAAAAATCCACCATTCAAGTATGCATTGCTTCACATTTCAACCTATCTTGCCTCCGGAACGTCTAAAATGCAAAATTAACACCCTGGCAGCACTATAAACTGACACTTTGAAGGGCAAAAGTCATATCTCTAACCCAAGAGCGCGACCATTAACGCTATCGGCCCCAGCGCAGCCGATTCTAACCCCTGTCTTCTTCCTTCAATAACCTTTGTCATGGCCGCGCGGCGCAGGGCAGCAATGAGCCTGGCTCCGCACGGCCAGCGACATGCGATAAGAGAGGCCTGCCGCATGCATGCACACCGCTGTATTCCGATGTGTAATTACAAAGGAAACGATAAGCCCGCTCCAGAGGGACCGCACCACTAATTACAGAGCCACCAGAGCTTCAAATTGCCATTTAAAGCAGCCATACACAATTACACAATGCCACATTCCTGGTGTCGTCTGCACTTCGATGGCAAAGCGGGGTAAGAAAAAGGACCCGGACCAGCCGAACGAGTTATGGTTGTTTACGACCGGCCTGACAGGCAAAGCGAAGCGGTGGGGGGGGGGTGGCGGCAGGGTTTGGTGCAAGACGCCTCAGAGACTGGACCTGGAAGGATGTAACGCTCCCAAACTCAAAGCCTACATTCAAACGAATGTTTAGATACGACAAACAAAACGTTCCCAGAGTGTTGCGACATACGCGTGTAACTCCGCCCACGTCCCGCCTTCTCTGTCCGAGGGGGGCCAGATTCCCTGGGAAAACATGAGCCACACAAATAGCGAGTGGAAAAAAAGAGAGTGAAGCAGGAAAGTTAGTCATTTTGTGGTTGCGAGAGGAATGTCCTAACAGACATGAGCCTGCCAAAAAAAACCAAGCGATTTCCCCCCAACCCCCTTTTCTCGCCTTCAAACACACACGAGCAACTACACACTACCCGCAAGCGCATTTGAATTCATCCAGCACGAGCATAAAAGGATTTTGGTGCAACTTTTCACCGACTGTCTCATCTTCTCTCATGTATCGAGATTTCAAAAACACCCACCCAGGCCTTCAAAGGCCTAAAATGTATTGTGCAAGTGTAAAGAAAGCAGCCGAGTAACCTGATAGACCACTAATGATGTGTCTCATTCATTCACCGGCCGCTTACAGATGAATTAAATCAAATGCATTATGGGCTTTCTGGTCTTTGGGGGCTTGTCCATGGGGAATGATGAGATCATAATGGTTCTATACAATGAAGTATAAGAGAAAGAGCAAGCGTGTGTGAAACCACAGCGGCTTCTGCTGACTCTCATCCTCCAATTCATTTAACGTATGCTACACAGTTACAAACGAGCCTGAATCAATCCATCCATCAATTACAGGAAGCTCGGGCATTAATCTAATCTGAGGCTGAACCTGATCCCGGTCTCCGGTAGCGAGGGGAAACCGCAAAACTCAACCTCCCTGCCAAGAGTCTCGTGTCCTCTTCATCTCTCTTGCTCTCCGGCGTGAGGGTTCACCCACAACGAATGTCTTCAGAAGTCCACCGCACCAATAAAACAGAGTGATTGATGGTCGTCCGTAAAAGCTGAGTTGTTAAAAATGTGACTACACCGCAGAGGAGACATGTGTGATATCTTTCACACAAAAATTTAAATCCTGACATCATTTACTCAACCACACGTTGTTCCAAACCTGTTTGCTCCAGTTTTCAGAATCAGACATTTAGCAGGATGCTCAAGCTGCTCTTCATATAATGAAAGTGAAAGAAGACCTGACAAGGCCCAGAAATCAAACAAACAAACAAAATTTTCCAAAATAAAACAAAAAACAAAAACAAAGTGGGAAAACTAAACTAAAATGAAAAGCATTTTTATGACACCAAAATAAAATAAAATGCATTTAAAATTGCCACAAATTAATTTCTCCTTTGTATACATGGTATATTATTATAAAACTTTGGGGAAAGACATAAAAATAAAGAACAACTTACAAAGAATGAATGAATGAATGAATGAATGAAATAAAACATTAAAATAAAATAAAACTTGGATGAAATATAATAATGGTCTCATGACCAATCATGCTGCAAAAAGTGTAATATTTGTATATTCAAACCACACAAATTAAATAAAGTGGTGGGGAAATGATTCATTCTGAGTCTGTTCCTCACACAAAGCTATCAAATGGTTTGAGAAGACTTGAAATATAACGCAAATGACATAAAAACCAATTTATGGTGCTTTTTGGTCTTTTTTTGGAGCTTGACAGCTATTGGTCCCCATCTACGTTCACTGGAGATAAAAGAGAAGTATGAACATCTTAGTTATTATCTGCTTTTGTGTGCTATGGAAGAAAACAAGAAAGTCATATGGGTTTGGAGCAACGAATAATTAAACAATGACAGAATTTTCATTTTTGAGTAAACTATTTACCCTTTAAAACAAGGTGAAGAAACCAAAACATACAGGCAAAGATTTTCATACAAAACGGTTTCACGACCACAAACAAATGTGTGAGAGCCTTCGTTTGTTTTCTTCGTTCTCCTTGAACGGCTGCCATGTTTGGCATGTCTTCTCAGGATCTCTGTGTATGTGTGTTCCGCTACAATAACTTGCCAGTCGCACATGGCAGTGTATGTACGTGTGTGTGTGTGTGTGCGCACGTGTCAATCCAGCTTCACTCCTGTGGTGCCACACGCAGGTTGTAAATTAATATGAATGGCCATGAGAAGCCCTGGGAGGAGGACGCCCGAGGCTATGCGCACTGGGCTTCTATTAATCTTAGAGAAACTGACACATGGGAATAACCTAAAACTGCTCTCAAACAAGCCAGCCGGGCCAAAAACGCACCCCAACTCACAGCCAAACCACAGCAGCATGACGTCGAGGACTAACTTTCTAAGAATACATGCTATATTATCTTGGAATGGACTTTGTATTTTGCACTTAAAAATGTAGTTGACAAATTGCACTGGATGTATACATTACCAGTCAAAATATTGCAACAATTACATGTTTTTAATATATATTTGGAAATTTTATTTGATCAAAAATACAGCAAAAACAGTAATATTGTGAAATATTATTACAATTCAAAGTAATTGTTTTCTATTTTAATATATTTTAAAATGTAATTTATTCCTGTGATGGGAAAGCTAATACTCCAGTTACTCCAGTTTTCAGTGTCATATGATCCTTCAGAAATCATTCTAATATTAAACATTAAATATTAATAATATTGTAAATAATATTAACCAAAAAAATCTTAATTATTCTACATTTTTGACTGGTAGTGTCTAAACACAAATTTATAAACTAATTAATTCATTAAAATGTAATCTGACCAAAAAGAAAAAAAATTGTAATAAATTACCTGCAACATTAAAATATCCCAGAACAGATGCAACAGCACAGGGTTTGAGTTCACAAGATGACAAGCCGTGCCTTTGCTTCAGTCAATTGAGATACAGCACAGCCCATTAGCCACGCAGTACGGAAGGCTTTTTGTTTGTGGTCATGGTAGACAGACATTGTTCCTCATGTTTGGCATTCCACGTTTCCCTCTTCATCAGCTACCTCGTTCTCAGGGGGACAAATGAAAGGAGGGGAACGAAAAGAGAGGCGCTTGATCTTCCCAGTCACAGCGCAGACTATCTCTCTTAACGCAACGATTTTGATGTAAGTCACATATCCTCATCAAAAGATCAATGACTGATGTCAAGAGAGGTATTTTATGACATTTCAAATTTGAGGTGATGTTTATCCTGCATCCAATGTGACAGATCCAATGATTTAACATTTAGGATACCTGACGAATGATGGAAAATGTGAACTGTTAAACAGCATTATAACAAAGATTTGAAATCTAAACGGCTTTGACTTCAGGTCTGTCTGCTACTATTACTATAGCTCGTAAAGGGATAGTTCACCCAAAAATGAAAATTCGGTCATTATTTACTTACCTTCATATGTCATTCCAAACCTGCATGACTTACTTTCTTCTGGAGAACAAAAAAGAGGAAAGTTGGAAACCAAACAACCCTGGAACCCAACCACGCAAACCAGGTTAAGATAGCTTTAGAAGATGGTTGATCCAAGCTGGTAGAGCACTTTGAACTAGCTCGAACCACCAATCAGCAATAAAGCTTAAAGGGATAGCTGACCAAAGAAATGAAAATTGTCCTCATTTACTAACCCTCATGTCGTTCCAAACCTGTATGTGTTTCTTTCTTATGTTAAACACAAAATAAGATATTCTGAAGAACTTTGAAGAACCAAACAGTTGTTGGTCCCCATTGACTTCCATAGTAGGGAAAGAAATACTATGGAAGTCAATGGGACCATCAATTGTTTGATTTACCAGCATTCTTCAAAATATCATCTTCTATTTTTTTTTTTTTTTTATGGGCTTTTTATGCCTTTTTATTCATATAGGACAGTAGAGAGATGGCAGGAAATTACTGGGAGGAGAGAGGGATCGGCAAAGGACCTCGAGACGGGAATCGAACTTGGGTCACCGTGAGTGCAGTTGCGCTATATGTCGAAGCACTAACCACAAGGCTATTGGCGGCGACCAAAATATCTTCTTTCATGTTCAACATAAGAAAGAAACGTTTCTTTACGTGAGTAAATGATGACAACATTTTCAATTTTGGGTGAACTGTTCCTTTAAAAGGATAGTGGGATAATCCACATGTCGTTCCAAACCTTTGTGACTTTATATTTTCAACCAAACAGTATCGGAGCCAACTGACCTCCATTGTAAAGAACACATGACTCAAGACATTTCTAAAAATATCATAGAAAATGATGACAAAATGACAAAAAAAGTTTTTAGGGTGAGCTATCCCTTTTGTTGATTTTGAACCTTCTTTCAATTAATGACTAACTTGGACCTACTAGAAACAAGCTCTCATAATCCAAAACACAATTTAAATTGGATCTTAAGCATTTAGTAACACGGTGGGGACTTCTGTATGGCTAAACACTTACATTTTCCTTGAAAAAAGTTACAAATCAAGCTTTACTTACAACTTAACCTCAAAGTCAACAGAGATGCCAGAATGAATACCAAAGCAGAGAGACTTGAGTGTTAGCATCTTGAAACATACCTCAGAATTGTGATGAATTTCTTCATTGTTTTGGTATTCAGTAAGGCTCTGAGCATCATTACCAATTGAGGTGGGCACTCACGGCCCGCAGCTACAGGATAAACACAGCGGGGTGGGGTTACGCACTACAGCCTCCGAATATTGAAGGTGTCAATGCAACGCTGCGTCCCAGCAGACGGGCTTCTTATGCACGAATCAATGATATTCCTCAAACGAGGGGATGAGTATGTCTGCGTTTGCATATGTCAACAGAGCGAATTCTCCATCTCCATTACTCTGGTTTCTCAGGCTTAAGCAATAACCAACAGGCTTAATCGCACTGGAGGTAATAAAAGTGAATGTTTACTTTGTCTGCCGTAGTATCCGTACAATCCCAGCGTTCCTTTCAACCATGGGAACACAACAGGTCTTCATTAAAAGAATTACTGTGGTGGACATTGACACACAAACACACATTTTGCCCGGAGGAGGACACAAGCAGCGTCTCCTCCACGTCGGTTGTGCCATATCATAGCTCGGCAGCTGCAATCGCGTTGCTTGAAGAGTCTGTGACACCAGTGTTGATTTTCCCACAATTGCTATTCAGGAAGCAGCGCCCGTGTGCTCGGCACAGTCAGACCAGGTCTAATGAGGCCGCAGGAGCTGTGTGACTGACACGAGCACTTCAGCGTGCTGTCATGTGTTTATTAAAGCATGATGAGGGTCGCTGGGGCTGTCATCATTAAAGGGGCCATACCGTGGAAAAAAATCTCTTTAAAAATAAGCGTTTTTGGACATACACTAACGTTCACGGAAAGCTCTCTCCTTGGTATAAATGAATGCTGCTTTCAAGTCCTCCTGGGAAGGTCCTATTTACGAGTTTGGAAGTTGTAATTATGATGTGATGTGCTTTCGAGTGAATTTGGTTGGAATAAAATGGACTTGCCGGGCAATTTCATATTTGTCCTTCTCTTTCTCACTTCTTGACAGGCACAGGAAGCTTTTTAGCACCAGTGCAATGAAAAGAAAAGCAAAGGATGTGCATTAGGTGTGTAATTGATGCTTTATGTTGTCTATCACTCTCATACCGGGAATTATGGGTAACGCAGTTTTGTTGCGCAAGCCTGTCGCCTCATAAACCAGCTAAATTAGTAGTATTTATCGACGTTCTTCACTGATTCCTCACAGTGTAATTATAACCAATTAGCCACAAGCGTTTAACTGACACGCCTCCATCTCGAAACGTCAAGACTCAAAGAAAATCTCAGGTTTTTTCACTTGTACATGACCTGCAATGGGGGTTTTACTTTCATATATATTCAAAAATCATAAAGGCTATGACATCACAAACATTAACATATAAACACAAGACTGCACAAGTTTACATAATTATGGCTATTCAGCATTTTGCCACACCTACCAGAGTAAAATACATCAGTACACAGATGTTAGCCAATCATAACAGAGGACATTTTTGTAAAAAATGTAAATCTTAAAGGTACAGTAGAAAAATAATTTAAAACGATATTTAGTAACTGTGAGATTCAAAAGTAATCTTACATTAATTGTAATTAATAATTATTTATAAAAGATATAAAAATATAAAACAAATATATTTCTAAGAATACTGAAATTCAATTATTGAATATATTCAATAATTATTAAATTAATGTATGTGTATATAAAACATCAAATAATTAAAAAATACATATTTATTATAAATGCAATATAATAAATATCGCATGCATAGTTTTTTTGCATATTAGATATTACCAGTACATGAATTCATATAAAAATATCTTGAATATATGAGTGTCTTTCTACCTGAATATTAGAATATTACAATAAAATATCGTATTAACGATCTCCATAATTCACAATAGTTTCAATTGTTTTTGAACAATAAACACTGAGTGAAAAAAGCAAAACAGGCAAATAAATATGTATTGCATAAGCTATATAATAAATATTGTGTATAGAATTGTCAGAACATATATATTTTGTTCTGCATATTATATATTACCTGTACTTTGTATATTATAATATTATATAGTATAAATAAAAATGCAATACGATGGTATAAAAGACAATGCTATAAAGCATTTTCTGAACTTTCCAAACATAGGCCCAATCCCAATTCTACCCCTTAGCCCTTCCCCTTTCCCCTACCCCTCCATTTCTCGCGTTCACGTGAAGGGGTAGGGGTGTCTCGATTCTCTTTTGGTTGGAGGGGTAGGGGTAGGGGAAGGTAGTGGTGTCCCAATTCTTAGGGGAATATTTTCACCCCTACCCCTTGACACTCTGTTTCAAGGGACAAGGGGAAGTGGTAGGCGGAGGGGTAGGGGAAGGGGAAGGGGGATAAAATAGAATTGGGATTGGGCCATAGTGTAACTTTATCCAAAAAAGTTTTTTTTTTTCTGTTTGCAGTTGACTACATATAACAAATAAACACTCACTTTTAATAAAACCCCATTGGACCATTATGAAACAAGGAAGAGTAACACTGAGATAGATGGACAGAGATATGAGTGGGAGTTTTTGAAAAAAAGAGAGAGATAGAGGTAGTTAAATGAGCGACTGGGGTGCTGAAAGATGGTACACAGCCGCAGGGAGGACCTGGAAATGTGTAGTTCACCCAGAGGTTCAACACCTCATAGCTAAATGAGACCAAACATAGCCCAGTGAGAGTAAATACTGCTGGCAGAGACAGTGAGAGGAACATCGATGAACTAATTCTGCGAGACACTCGTGAACAGATGCGACTAATGTTAAAAGACACAAGAATTACAATTATTAGCATCGGTCTGAAGGTTGCCTCTGGCAGTTTACATCTTCCCTGACAATTCCAACGACAATCCCGGTCCGTTTCAAGAGCTAAAAAGCGAACTAAATTTCAAGCTGCTGTCCTAACTTTGATGAACGATTCCTTTGAGAGGTCACACCC
>NW_015652416.1:2469188-2474950 GCF_001515625.1 Sinocyclocheilus rhinocerous
CACCCCCCCCCCCGACTGGACTCGCTTTGAACCTACGCTCTCTCACCTGGGGCTTAAAACTAATCCAAACCTAAGCCCTCTGGATGTCTCGATGGCCTCTATAGAAGAATGCTTTGAGGAGGATTCCATTCAAAGTGCGCTCAGTTCATTCCACACTTCACTCAAGACTCTCAACAGCATGCAGACCTTCACAGTTGGACCGGGAGAGCAGGAAGAGGAGGAGGACGAGGAGGTGGGAGTTGTTTGCTATAGCACTCTCCTAGCACAAGCCACAATCACTCCAAAAACTCTCAAAGCAGCCCTCGGTGGGCAGCCCGAACACAATTCTCATGCCAGTGAGTGCCTGCCAATATGCCTGTGCCACGGCGGTGAATAGATGGCACCGTGCATGCATAAGCTCTCACAGGTACAGGGCGCTGGGCAAGAAATATATGGCACAGCGCAGAAGGTCACTGTCCAGATGGGGAGTTACTTTCGAACATTTAATAAAGAAGGATTTGTGATAGAGAGAAAAAAAATGAGGGAGTGTTTTAAGTCAGGTGAAAAGCTCAGTTTATGTGGCGAGCATGACTATTACTAAAAAGTGAAAGTCTTTAGCAACAGCATAGCAATTCCCTAGCAACTACTCTAAACCCATTGCAACCAAACAGCAATGCACTAACAACCAGTAAATCATCTTAGCAAGCACATTGTGCAATGCACTAACAAGTGAAAACAGCTTAGTCAGATTAAAGTTGATATTTCATATACAGCTACATGGACCACAATTTTGAACCAATGGGATTTTATTTTGGGGCTACTTAACTTATTACTTAGTGCTTTTTTTATCACGTCGTGCCTGGTTAGAACAGTTACACACGTAGCATACTGTAGCGCTAAACCCTCCGTTTCCTCAGTTCTCATTAGAATCAAAAAATAAACATCCATCCAATTATATCTCAGTGTTTCCCTTGAGAACCTCTTCCTCCGTGGGTGTTGGAGTTTATAGTGCCTGTTTCAGCAGCTCCAGTCACAAGACATCGCAGCTCGGCTAGGGAAATATTTGGGGAGCACTATATCGCCTGCAGAGCTAAAGAAATGATGAACTCTCCCCTAAATCCTAATGATCTCCTAGTGAGAGAGAGGAGAAACAAACCAGAAGAACGAGGATTACCAAGAGGAAGATCTTAATTGTTTCCTCTAGACACCAATGAGATGAAATGGAGAGCAAATGGACGGTCTTGGTTATGTATCCAGATTTCTAGATGTTTCTCCTGCGAGTCTCCTGATTATGCATCCAGATTATGGAGTCTCCTGATTATGCATCCAGATTATGGAGTCTCCTGATTATGCATCCAGATTATGGAGTCTCCTGATTATGCATCCAGATTCCTAGACTTTTTCTATTGAAATAAAATCTCAAATATGACTCCTCTAGGGTTTCAGAAGAGATCTCAAACTGTGCTCAGATGCCAAAGTCCACAATCAAAAGTCTGATTTCAAAAGGAACTATGCTGGATAAATTAATGTTACCGCAGGTTGTATTCCTCAATTTCTCTTCAAATATAATTTAAGGAGAAACATCTGATCCCTAATTAAAAAATAAATGAGAACTTTCACCTGTTGATAACTTGCAAACATTAAAGCTACTTTAACCCAATTTAAAGTCTCCAATTAACAAGTGCTGGTTCACCTTCTTTACTAATGGTTTAAAACTTGTCTGATTGTTAAAGTTCACCAGAATATTGTAACTACATGAATATATGAAAGAGGAGAGGAGATTAGAGGAATACATTAAGCCAAACCACGTCCTGGAGTCAACAGGCCTGGTATTAAGACTGGGATAAAGAGGATAGGGAATATCACAACATATTCAAACACACACAGTGCGCATGCGGATTGACCTTTAAGGCAACATCTGGGCCGCACTGTTTATTGGCCTGACATTGTTTTTCCCACATGGATTGTAAGCTAATCTGTTTGGTAAACTCCACCGTGATTCGTCAATACTCTCGAAGATCAGAACCCGCTCCTGGTGCCTGACCTGGGATCAGTGCTCCTAATATTAGAGACTCCTCTGTATTAAGACAGACTGATCTCTGACCAGTGTTTATTGCTTGAACTAACGTGAACTAAACCCCGGAAGCACCGGTATCTGCAGCAAACTTTTCCTTTGCTTTTAAAAACTGCAGACTTGGAAATGTCAAGACTGCTAATACTCTTGCGTTTATTGCAAACTAATCTGCAAGCCTCGATCCCATTGCATCTAATCATGCGCTTGTGTTGAAAACACTTTGCATTTTCTGTTTAATCTAGGCTGTATTGCATGTGGCAAACCTCTATAAAACTTCCTTTATATAAGAGCTGTTGGTTAACAGTTAGCAACATACTGAGCTGTGGAGTTCACATGGGAGATGTAGGTTCAAATCTGGCTCACGTAATTTCTCAATGCCGTTCACCCCAATTTTAACTAACATTTCTTGTCCTCTTGTTATCATAATGTTGATAAAAGTTGGATAAAGACCAAAATATAAAGACTATTTTTTAACAATCCCATAGTTTTTAACCTTTGAATTTCAGTGACTTTTTCAATGACTATTCCAGTCCAGTTTATTCCTGTTTTCAGCTTTGCCATCACTTTAATTAATTACATTTTAAAATATATTAAAAACAGTCATTTTAAAATGTAATATTTTACAATATTACAGTTTACTGTACTTTTGATAAAATAAATGTAGCCTTGGTGATCATAAAAGACATTCCAAAAATCTTCCCAACCACAAACTGAACAGTAGTAATATAAAATATATTTTGTGAAATTTAGATTTTTTTTTTTTTGAACAATAAATATAGGTTTACTGTTGAAATTTCCATGATTTGCTCTGTTACTTTAAAGATTACGTTATACTTTTCCAGGCCTACAATTGTGAATACCACGTGAAAATATTCCCTGCAGTGTCTTACAAACAGGCCCAAATGGAATCTGCTTGATTTTTTTTTTTGCACTGTTGTTGGGAGAAATGGATTTAAACAATCTGTTAAATTAGAGAGAATTAGAAACCGATCACTTATCATTAACTGAAAATATAACCAATCCAAACTATTCAAAAAAGCAAGCATGAAACATGCAGAACTTTGTGAATGACAGTTGTGCCAGTTCTGCAGAAATGCACAGATTTCAGAAGTTGCCGATTTTGTGTGGGCCTATTTATGGGCACTGATGTGTGCTGGATCCCTGTTCTTACTGTTAAACATTAAAGAACTCCCTTTACACACATGCATGCTTACACACATATAAACCCAGAGCCATAGCGCAGCATACAGCCAGAGTCATCAGAAAAGCGCCTATCAGGAGCACTCAGCTGCCACAGTTCTCCAGGAGGGGACATCGTGTCCAGGCACATCAGCATTTTTTTAAATGCTGGAATGATGGGGGACCAATAAAACAGGAAAAACACATGAAAGCAAACACGGAAGAAAGGAAGATGTTACATATCTGAACAGAACATTAGCATACTGTTTACAGTTGTGCACTGCACTACCAGTTACTGCACAAAATTAACATTAATGAACATCAGAAGGTAATGTTGCGAGAAACAGTACAACTTACCAAAATGTATAATATTTCCAACCAAGTCTCCAAATGTAACCATGCAAAGACATCAGTGAAACTTGTATAGACCTATGTCACATAACGTTACATTTACCTCAGAAAAGCCATTCAAAACAAACTCAAAAGTAGTTTAAACTCAAAATAACTCTAGAATGGAGCATTTTGTAATTTTGTGTACTATATTACATAGTCATTATATATTTAAAATGTTCTTCAAAATTTAATGTCTGTCTGAATAAATTCGTTAAATGTTTATATTTCAACAAGGTACAGGTAGCCTACATCATTAAAAAGGTATTTTTTTTAAACATATGTGCTTTATGTGCAATGTAAATGTTTGTTTCCAAACACTTTAACCCCTGTCAACTGGTACATTACTACATTATTGTAAATTTTACAACATAAGTTGAGAGAGATTTTTTTCCTTCGGAAAAAATTTACATGTACTTGTATTTGATTGCCTATACATAAAAATGAATTGATATTGAATCGAGATTAAAAACGAAAATTGAATGGCAAGCTTATGAATCAAAAAATTGAGAAATTTGTCTCAATATCCTACTATAAACAGTATGTAAAACAGTAAAATATAGTGCATTATATTATAATTTATTATAATGATAAACGTTCAAAGATTTCACAAAGAAACTGTTTGTTAAGAGCGATGAGTCAGTGTGTGAAAGCACCATCTTATACATAAAAGAGGAAGTGTTGCTTGGGATTTAAACCCAGTCACTAGTTTGATTTAGCTAATACTTTACTTTATTCCAGTACCACATTTGTTTGGGTTAGTATGTCACATATATGAACAAGTATCTTAATTTAGGTCAAAAGAAGAGATTCCGCTTGAGTTCAAAACACTGACAAACAGGAAGTGAAACGCGTGACCTGAACTTAAACTCACCCCTTAAATGACTAAACAAGAACCAGCTGGTCTTAATACTACTAATCTGGATGTAATACCATTATCTGAGGTAATAAAAAAAAACAATAGGGAAAAAAACGTTCATAACCATGAATAATGTAATAAAGCTCTCAGTGGTTCTCTGGGGTATAAGCACAGTTATAATGGCAGTGTTTGATCTCGCCTGGCAGTACCAGTATGGGGGAGGCTGGGTGGTTAATTAGTGCCAGGCACAGTCATCTTATCCAGGTTAGTGACTCAGACTAATCCGCCAACACGAGCACCACCATGCCCTGCATTCCAGCGCACGGCCTCCCCTCCGCACGGAGCAGTTTAAGGGCCGATATCACCCAGAGAGACGTCTAACCCCCTACTGACATTTCTACTGGAGCCACTGAAGTTTAAGAGCGGCCCACAGATGTCAGCCATTTCATAGATGCGGGAGTGAAAAGGGGTCACGCACATGGACGATGTTAACCGAACCACAAAGCGCATTAAAATGCCACTTTGGTTTGAAGTGATGAGGTTGGTTTGCCATTCAAAACATGTTGACAAGTTACCCAATAGTTTCATCTATACTGTGTGAAACTCTTGATGTACCTTATCAATCAAAATTGAAAAAAAAAAAAAAACTTAAATTAGGACTGTCAATCAATTTATGTAAAAATATAATACAATAATACAACTGAAATTTTAATTAATTAATAGAGATGTTAAACTGACAGGTATGACCTATCGGTTTATCACATCACAATCTCATTCCTTCTTTGTTCTCCATAAATAATTTCTAGGCAAGTTATTTTTTTATGTCAATAAAAGTGGCAAAAATTTCCCTCAAAACAAATATATGAAATCATGCCACGTCTACAATGGGGAACTCTTCTGTCACTCTCAGTTGCCCCCTCTCACCAAAGACCAGCCAGAGGAAGTTGTCTTTCAGGAAACAGGAAGTTGATTAGGTCGGAGGGTCAAAGGGTGATGTCCGATGGCTTTTGAGGAAGCAGTGTGGAAATGTCAGAGGAATGAATTACAGACGGCGCACTCGTACAGACGTTTATGAGCCCTGGACGCTCTCGGCATCTTACAAACGCTGGCGCAACCCCAGTCGTCGCCCCCTCAGAGAACAATGCACGTCGTCTCCTGTCAGTGTGGCATCTCAGAAATGCTAATGAAATTCTGACAAACAGCAGACAAAAGAGAGAGAGGCGATCCCACTGACAAAGCAATCACATTCAATAAAAACTTATTTTTAGTCTGTCATTTCTT
>NW_015652416.1:2475315-2507254 GCF_001515625.1 Sinocyclocheilus rhinocerous
GCTTCGTCATGCCTGGAGCTGATCCGTGCTGGTCGCTGAGGAAATACATCAACTTCGCGCTGTGGATCGCCGGATCAGGCTTTCACCGTGGACGAAGCAGAGTCCAGCCCGGGGTCATCACATGTGGTTGCCGCAAGCCCGCCAGACGCTCCTTCGTCGAATCCGCCGGCCACGCTGTTCTCAAGCCCGCCCGCTTCCGCTCACTCAAGCCGGCCTCCGCTCACTCAAGCCGGCCTCCGCCTACTCTAGGCCTCCGCTCACTCTAGCACTGAAAGCGAAACTACTTTGTTTGGCCTTCCAAAAGAGGACACGACTAGAAATCAGTGGTTAAGTTGTATTTACAACATAATCCGATCACAAATGCAGACATGGTTTTATGTTTACGCGGCGCGATGCAACGCAACACGAGGAAGCAGTGGGGAAATGTCAGAGGAATGAATTACAGACGGCGCACTCGTACAGACGTTTATGAGCCCTGGACGCTCTCGGCATCTTACAAACGCTGGCGCAACCCCAGTCGTCGCCCCCTCAGAGAACAATGCACGTCGTCTCCTGTCAGTGTGGCATCTCAGAAATGCTAATGAAATTCTGACAAACAGCAGACAAAAGAGAGAGAGGCGATCCCACTGACAAAGCAATCACATTCAATAAAACCTCCTTTTTAGTCTGTCATTTCTTGCCTGGTTTCTTTATGAATACTCAAACAGAATGAATTGATGTTATGCATACACCGAACGACAAATGCTTGAAGGAAAGGAAAAAAAACAGGAGGAAGATGATGGGAAAAAAAACCTACATCATCTTTCTTCCCTCAACTCTTTGGAGCTTCCACAAGGGGCGGATGAAAAGAGACGCAAAATGATTTAGCCATCGTATAAAAACAAGCTCCAATTAGCTAATTAAACCTGACAATTAGCCAGCGCGTGATTCAGCTGCCAACATAACAATGCAGAACGTCTGCACGAAACACCTGAGGCTGGCACAAACAAAAGACCCTCGATATCTTCCATTTTGTCACCTTTTTTTATCTATCCTCCTCCACCTTACCCCATTTTACCGTCTTGTTTATCCATCTTCATCACTTACTAACGCTCCTTTCAGAAGCCTTCAGCGCAAAACAAGAGATTTATTTCTCCAAAACAAAGAAGCAAACAAACAAACGTGTTCTTCCAAAGCAAAGCAATGAATGCAAAACGTTTAAACAAGTACTATGGTTTTAATGCTATTGTTTGGAAGCTAATATGATGATTAATATGGATTTCTATGAAATACAATGGAGCAGGGGTTTTCAAAATGTGGTCCGCAGAAACGTTCAGAGAAAAAAAATTGTTAAAATGTATAAATTAAATAATAATAATTAAATTTTAAAAATAAATTATTATTAATAATAATATTTTTTTTTATTTTTTTTTTTTATCATTCAACAAACTATGGAATTGAGATTAGCCACATGTATTTTATTCTATTGACAAACATATTTTGGTTTTAAATTTAATTATGTGATATGCTGGTTAATTGATCAAATGAATCGCATTTAATCACATACATCAATATCGATGTAAAAAGGCCCTACATTTAGAGAATTATCCTACATTTCTGGTATTAGACTGTATTTTTGGTCCAGACAAGTAAAAGTGGCTTTATAATAAAAAGATCATGTATATAAGATTCACCACACTGAAAAACATGTAATAGTATAATAGAGACAGTTTTCTCTTAGAAATTGCTAGTAAATTACACAATTGATATTACACATTCAACAAATTTTAATTTTGAAATTTTGAAGTAAAATTACTAAAATTTTCTTATAAAATACACTTGACATTTAGAAAAATATGTATTTTTTTTTTCTGTTTAAAAGTTCGGGGTCAAAAAGGTATTTAAAAAAAAAATATTCAGCTACAATGCATTAAATTGATCAAAAGTGACAGTAAAGAAATTTAAAATCTTTTCGAAAAAAGATTTCGGTTTCAAATAAATGTTCTTTTGAGCTTTCTGTACATTAAAGAAATTACATTTTTAAAAGTACATTTTTAAATATATTCAAATAGAAAACCATTATTTAAAACTGTAATAATATCACTGTCATTTATTTACTTAGTTATTTAGTTAGTTAGTATCAAATGAATGCAGCCTTGTTTTTTTTTATCATTCAACAAACTATGGAATTGAGATTAGCCACATGTATTTTATTCTATTGACAAACATATTTTGGTTTTAATAATAATAATAACAACAACAATAACCAATAACTATTATAATTATTATAGTTATTATTATTGTTGTTGCTTTTATTATTACTATTATTATTTTTTTATTATTACTAAGAATACTAATATCAACAAATATTGGCATTATTAATTTTTATTCAATTAATAGCCATTGTTTAATGCTTCTATTTAGATGTATGTAAGAGTACTCTAAATATTACTGTTTGTCACAGTTATAAATGGATGTTTCCCCATAAAAATATATAGCTGCCTTTAACCAAAAAAAAATCCATAATATATAGAATATATAAATATGGTACAGATATTATTACAAAGCAGCTGGTCCTAGTATATTCTGCGTCATAGCTGTTATTATGCCATGTAGTTTAGCACAGCTGGAACACAACTAAACAATCAGAATCCAAGGAAATGTAATATTCATTTTTAACAAAGTACTATGACATTTCCGAACAGAGGATGTGAGTGGAGAATTACAGAATCAGCTTTGAATCCAAAGAAATGTAATGGAACCAGAAATATTCATTTTTAATAAATTACTATGGCATTTCCAACCAAAGAATGTAAGCAAGTGAGGAATTTTAGAACGCTCTGGGTGGAAATTGCTTTCACTCACATGCTGTACTATCTGATAGCATCACTGTATGCTATCATAACTTTTTACTTCCTGAAAGAAAAAAGTACAGCAACTAACACACAGAAGATTCACATAAAACACAAGTGAGCAGACTCATCCAGATTTGATTTGACGCAGGTCACCACGGAAACACAGCATGCTCAGTCATTCCAGCTTCATTCCAAAACATCCCAAGCCGCCAGGACCAAAATCCACCCTGGAAGCCTGGGAGTACCTCATATTCACATAACTCAACTCCAGTGGGGTCTGGCTCAGGTCTTCCCCCATTAAAAAGACCTAGGAGTCCATTTAAATAGTGACAGGGTGAATGGAGCGAGTCTCATGACTTTTTCGATGGTGGCCTTAATTTCTTGCATCGGCGTTCTGGAGCTTTCCATTATTCCTGCCTGATGGGGGATAACGGCAGGCACTCCACTCCGTAACAAGCTCCTTGACCTTTCCCTAGCGGGGATAGAGTATTCCGCCCCACTAACGGCTCCGTACAACCGAATGCTTGCTGAGACCCACTGTAATAATATTTGGCTTGATATGTGGGAAGGTGAGAAGAAGGCTAACATTGTCTTAGCCGCATTCAATTTAGTTCAGCTTATACCACAAGACCATGAGGCAACAATTAAAGGAATAGTTCACTCAAAAATTTTCAATCATTTACTCACCCTCACATCTTTCAAAACTTGCATTCTTCTGTGGAACATAAAGATGATATTTAGAGCAGATTGTCCAATCAGCTCTTTGCAATGAAAGTGAATGGTGACCACAGCTGTCAAGAAAGACTATTATCAAAAAAATTAAATCAGTTCCTAACACAAGTTATTGCATGGCTTGAGAAGACTTTGAACACAGCGCACAAGTCATTTGGATGATTTTTATGATTCTTTTATGGTGCTTTTTTGGAGTTTGGTCACCATCTACTTTAATTATATGGAATAGAACAGCGCAAACATTCATCAAACTGTCTCCTTTTGCATTTCAAGGAAGAAAGTAAGAAATACAGATTTGGAATGACAAGCGAATGAGTAAATGATTTTTAGCTCTTAAATCAGCAGATACAAAAAACAAAAACAAAAAAAGAGTTGAAATATTTATAAGTATGAATATATAACGCTTCACTCCATTGTTGTACTTCCAGAAACAGCTCGTGGACCATCTACTTCTGCATTATCAGGGTCCAAAATTAACACTGCATGTGCCAAATTAGAGTAAAATTGGCTTTGGCGAGGACATAAAACCGAGTTGCTCGCCAACTGGCTGGCAACTTTATTAGGAGCTGCAACATAATGCTGGACTTAAGTCGAACTGCATGAATGATAGTCTAACCCTCACTGATGTACATGTGTACCATTCAAATCAAATACCAAAAATGTCTGCTGAAGAACACATCTGCTGCAAATCTTCTTCTAATAACTTTTACCTTTTGGAAAAATGTAGCATCAGAAGTTTAACTGAGATGTCAAAACATGTTTTTTTTTTCCAGAACTCCATGTGGTGCCACATATGTGGAATGTTCCTCGCATTAAGCAACCATAATGAAAATATGTGGAACAAAATCATGAGATGAAGTGCGGCTTAACTGAAAGATGAATACTGGCCCATATGATGAACTGAGTCGCAAAAAAACGGTGCCATTTGTCGCTAAAATGCAAGAGAACAAAATAACAAAAATAATAGTTGTTGCTGTAAATATATTTTTATAATAATAATAATAATAATAATAATAATAATAATAATGACAATTGTTGTTATTAAATGTATTTTATTAGTATTTTTTATTATTTTATTAGTTTTTGTTGTTACATTTTATCAATTTTAATATAAAATCAAAGCTTTATATACATATTTTTTGAATAATTTAATTATTATTATAATTATTATAAATATACTTTGATGTCCAACAAGAATATTTATGGTCTTTTTTATATACAGTATATTCAGTTATTGGATCTTTCAACCATGTTGTCTCAGGCTTGTAAGATTATTTATAAAGAAAAAACAGCAATGCTAGCATTTGTTTTACAGGTGTTCAAATATAAATACAAATCCAAATGCTTACAGAGACAGGTGTGTAAAACATGGTAAATTATGTTCATCACATAATGAAGGAACATTTGACTTTTGCCAGCGGCGGCCAAAAAAACAAAAAACAAAAAACAAAAAAAAAACTCACCCAGTAGCAAAAGTCTCCAGATTTGCAACACTGTAATTGCCAGCGAAAGATGGCAAATAATCCAATCAAAGTCTCCCATTGGTTTCCAATAAGCCACTCAGACCTCTTTGTATAAATTGCATGGGAGTGAATGAGTGTCTGGATCATGTCAGACAATCAATCATGTTACCTCTAGCAAAGCCAGATAAGTGAGTTACACATCTGACACCAGACACAACAACAGCTGATACAACTTTATCAAATCTAACATTTGATGTCACAAACACAAATATTTTACCATAAATACATACTTCATGCAAGAGATATTATCATTGCTCACCTTCAACCTGTCTAACTGTGTCTTGATTTTAAAATATCAACTTGAAGCACCAATACAACAGAGCTTTGCTGTTTTCTGAAAAACAACATGGCTTTAAGACTAAATGATGCAACGGCAAGCAAAGCATCACTTCTGAAGCAGTAGTTAAGGATGGCAAATCTCAATTGCCCAAAGTCTCCGAGGAAAACAAAATGTTATCTTAGTGTATTTAAGACTGGGCCAACAACCACAGTCACTCCACCTACCCACCTCATGACACTAACAAAACAGCTGATCTCAAATAGATGCCTAAATACATTACGAACACACAACAGGGCTGTGCAACGACTTTAATTAAACTAAATGTTGCAATAATTCACTTGAACCAGTAAAATCGTTCTCTTTGTACCGATTTGTGTCAAATCGATTCCAAAGCTACATGATTAAGTATAAATTCTCCATTGACAAGCCTGTTTAGCAAAAGATGCATTACTATAGCACATGTAATTGTGACGCAACCTCCAGTAAACAGTTACCATGCTTGCACAGACACAAAAGTATTCTTGGAAAAAAAAGAAAGAAAGAAAAGGAAAAGGCATAATTTAACACTGAGAATTGATTATTACATCTATTGATTGACTTCCCGTAGGAGATTGATGAATTCATCATGGCCACACTGATCCTCTGACCTTACAGATGCAGGAAACCACAGGAGGACAAAACGAGCACCTCGTAAGTCACTGTGCATAAAATTAGTTCAGTTAATATTAACCACAACCCCTTGCATAACTAAAGATATGTTTGTAACAGTTCACACTCAACTATAAAGTGCAGAACCAAAAGATTTTTTTTTTTAAGTTACCTTGAAAATCTTTGCTGCTTGTCACTAAATTGCAAGGGGGAAAGCATAACAATAATAGTTCTTGCTGTTGTTGTTAAATGCATTTTATTTTTATTTATTTTTTCATTACTGTTTTTGTTGCTAATCATATTATTATTAGTAGTAGTATTAAAAAAATACACAATATTAAAATTTTACAAATTATTAAAAATACACTTGATATGCTGATAAGAATTAATTTATTAATTTAGTTTCTAATTCACAAATGATGACAATGTATTTATCTAGATAACACTTACATGCTAAATCAAAAAGTCCACAACAAGGTCGCCTACGTATTTAAAACGAAACAATAAATAAATTTAATTTAATTTAATTTGTCTAGTATTTTCTGACTAGGAGTTTGACACAAACTTACAAAACAAAAATGTTTTTGTCTTTCTCCATTCAAGCAAATTGGATTTCTATTTGAATGACAAGAAAATAGCTGCCTTGTGCATTAGCAAGATGGCTGCCGAGTCACTTGGTACCAAATTAACCCATCCAATCCAACAGCCTAAGAATTGCAAAACAGTATTTACATGCACAAATAATCTGAAGTTTTGTCGGCGGCTGTTGTGGACACATGCAGAAGTGACGTCGGGTCATATTGAGACTTCAGCTTGAATGTTTTATGTGCTTGTTGGGGCCAAAGTGACTGTCAGTCCATGTTAAATTTGCGCTGAGGCAGCGATGTATCTTGAGGATATTTTTCTTTGCAGTGTGTGAGAATGTAAACGGACAGTAGGATGACCCTGTTTAAACAATCCTCCCGCAGGCCGTTATACATCTAGCTCTTTGGCGGCGCGAGTGTACGTGTGCAACTGAGTAAAGAATATGAAAGAGAATACATATTAAATGCATTAATGAAACCGTGCGTGTGCACGACCATGTGTCTCTCTGCAGGCCATCTTGGCTATCCAGGGCTGCGAAAATGACCTCATTAAATATCATTGCATTAAGCCAATTTTATGAATTTAACATAGTCCCTGGACCATTGTTTGCCTGCAAATTAGATTAAAGCAACATTTTCTTTTCTGTTTGGGGTCTTTCAATTATTTTTGGAGGGCATTGCAGGCAGGGAACCTAATGAGCTGAGACAGCTTTCCTCCTTTCAACTGTGTCTACAAAAGGTCTGAGCCAATTAACAAACAGCTCCTCCCCATCAAGACAACACGATTAAACAATCCTCCCGCAGGCCGTTATACGTCTAGCTCTTTGGCGGCGCGAGTGTACGTGTGCGACTGAGTAAAGAATATGAAAGAGAATACATATTAAATGCATTAATGAGTCCGTGCGTGTGCACGACCATGTGTCTCTCTGCAGGCCATCTTGGCTATCCAGGGCTGCGAAAATGACCTCATTAAATATCATTGCATTAAGCCAATTTTATGAATTTAACATAGTCCCTGGACCATTGTTTGCCTGCAAATTAGATTAAAGCAACATTTTCTTTTCTGTTTGGGGTCTTTCAATTATTTTTGGAGGGCATTGCAGGCAGGGAACCTAATGAGCTGAGACAGCTTTCCTCCTTTCAACTGTGTCTACAAAAGGTCTGAGCCAATTAACAAACAGCTCCTCCCCATCAAGACAACACGACTTCCAGGAACAGCGGCTGTTAGCATAGCAGATCTCTCTGGCTAGATTACCACCGGAGGACATTTGGATGGTCTCACACAAACACTATCAAAGGAGATCAACGCAGGTTTTTTAGTAACAGCTGTGGTGTTATGGAAGCTACTTTGAAACTTCCCAGGTTATAAGCTACTTCCAACTTCAAGTAGTTAAACAACTGTTAAAGCAAAAGTTCACTCAACAATTCTTTCATCATTTACTCACACTTGTGCCGTTCCAAATCTGTATGACTGACTTTTATCTGTGTAACACCTAGGATATTTTGAAGAACATTGAGGTCCAAAACCCAAATGGACCTCAATTACTTTGTATGGACATTGTATGGGAAAGAAAGACAATCAATATATATATATATATATGTGTGTGTGTGTGTGTGTGTGTGTGTGTGTGTTTATATCTCAAATATGACATCAAAATTGACCCCCATCTAATTTCTTGATTAATATTCCAGGTGCACACACACAAAGCCGATTTGAACCATTCAAATAAATAGCTTACCCCCCCAAAAAAAGTATTTGAACCATTCAAACAAAATGATTCACTCAAATGAATCAGATTTCCAAATACTACATATGAGAGAGAGTAAAGTTTAGTAAAGCATGTTTAATTATCTTGGCTCACTCAGTAGAGCTGTGCCAACGGTAGACTGTGCCAACGTATAAAGTATTCATAGTTAGTTACTGCTAACAGTGTGTGTGTGTGTGTTTATATCTCAAATATGACATCAAAATTGACCCCCATCTAATTTCTTGATTAATATTCCAGGTGCACACACACAAAGCCGATTTGAACCATTCAAATGAACAGCTTACCCCCCCAAAAAAAGTATTTGAACCATTCAAACAAAATGATTCACTCAAATGAATCAGATTTCCAAATACTACATATGAGAGAGAGTAAAGTTTAGTAAAGCATGTTTAATTATCTTGGCTCACTCAGTAGAGCTGTGCCAACGGTAGACTGTGCCAACGTATAAAGTATTCATAGTTAGTTACTGCTAACAGCTGATTTTGAGAGAGTACAGGCCTTTAAACCAGGCTAGCTTGTAGTGTACATGTTTGTATTTCCACAGTCCTTAAACAGTGCATGCGTGTATAACGTGTGTCAATGAATGCATGCATGAAACTACCTGTGTGTGCACATGCATGTATGTGTGACCCCAGGGACTAGGACAGGAATGTCATTTTAATGAATGCAAGGCTTGGGTAAGGCTGAGTAAGGCGCCCACTGAGGCCCTTGAGGCTTCAGGGTGACACAGAGAAATAGTCAGGACGACAGTAAATGCAAAACAGCCAAACTCAAGGGGCTAATACAGAGAAACAGGCCTGTTACCATATTTTTTTATCATCTCCCCGCAGACTTTCCTGTGGCCCTGCCTAGTATGCACACATATGTTGCCAATATGTTGGCTGAATGCTATTCTGATGTGCCAACAGGTCAAGTTTGAATGAGCAGACACTCTAAATATATCTAAATATTACATGTCAGTCTCATTTACTGATGGTTTTTTGATGCTTAAGTGGTGTGAATACATAGCTAATCAATTTAATCCCTAATAAAGAGGATCTGAATGTCAGGAACAACTACTGATAAATCTAATAATTCATTTTTAAACTGCTCACATAACACTCTTCATTCTGATGCTTGTGTGTATCTGTGTGTTGGATGCAGGTCTCAAGGGTTGTTGCATAACCTAAAAAGGTGCTAACTGAAACGACGCCAAGCATCTTGTGTCATTGAAGGCTCTACTGGACTTCATAAATCTGAAAACAAAAAAAAAAGTAAAAATAACAGAACAATAGCCCACAAGCAAGCTGTAGGTCGGTCAGTACAAACCCTAAGTCCATCCAAATGGCCCACGCTAAGCATAAATCACAGCAGGAGGGATTCATCCAAGAGGAGGATCCACCTAGAGAACCCAGCACAAAATCTCCACATCTCCACGCGAGTCAGACGCTGGGCTGGCCAGATCTGCGATGAAGGGTTATGAGTGTGGACACGGGCCCAATGACTGTCCGCCAAACTCCATCTTCACCGATTTACAGAGACAGAGAAAAGATAAGACCAGGCGAGAAAAGTGGAGAACAGAGAAGATGAACAAAGAGAAAATAAAAGAGAGAAGAAGAGAAGAGGAACGAAGAGACAAGAAATTAAAGTAAAAAGAAAAATAGAAAGAAAATGGTAGAGATGAAAATAGACGAATGAGGAAAAAAAATTTTAAAATAAGAGAAAAATTGAGAAAGAAAAAAAAAAGTAGAGAACTGATAGGGAGATGAGAAACGAAAAATATATATGAAGTCTTCTGAAGTCCATCTGAAATTTTTATCAGGCTCCAATGTCCAGGTTCAGTCATTTCACTTTAATGGCTATTAGTCAGTTAATGAATGCTTTATTTTCAGAAAAGTCCAATGATATTTTCATAGCAGCCTGTTAAAACAGCTCATTTGAAAGGAAAATCTCAGACTGACAGGATTTTGCATCTGAAGTCCTCATATATCCTCCTGACTACCAGCTATGGAGTTTTGTCCTCTGTAGAGGACATTCCCCCGGTTTCACGGACAAGGCTTAAGCCTAATCCTAGACTAAAATGTAAGTCTGAGCTGTTTCAACTGAAAGAAACTTGCACTGACTGATCTTAAAATATATCAGTGCCTTTGTTTTGTCTCAAGATGCACACCAGTAATGTTTTTTTTTTCCCTAAGTACGTTTATAAAAATTACTTAAATGTCCTAATTGAACTATGGCCTAATCCTGGTTTAGTCTACGCCTCGTCTGTGAAAGCGAGCCATTATGTTTTAGCGATTTCTCCGAGACGTTGCATGTCACAGTTTTAAGTCTGGATGTCCTGTACAGAGCACATTCAGGGCTTTTCAAAGATACCAAATGATTGGATGTTTCACCATGACCACTCCCTCGCCTTGGTCTTTAAAAATGGCTGACATTAATTTAGTGATCACGTGTAACAGCATTATGGAAATATGAGAATATTTTGATCATTTAAATCTGACAAATTTTGAAATTGTTTGTCATAAATCAACATCTCAGGAAAATGCTATGGGGTTTCAAATCTAAATATGACCTTCTGTTATGAAACAGGACATCGATTTCATACAAGTCCACTGTAGAGGACACCAGGACTTGTGTTGATTCTTTTGGGAGACACAACAAATGAATAGAGAAAACAATATATATCAATATTCCTATTAAATATGAGATATTATTATGAAAATCTTGCTAAATATTACTCCCATTATTGCACTTATTTGTTCATTCTATGTTGCCCCAAAAACACATTAGTATGCAAATTAGATACATTGTATATAATGGAAAAACTTGTTTATGGCCATTTTACACACATTTTGCATAAAGAAATACTTTCTTTCATAACATGGTAGAGAATCATCTTTATATAAAGTTTGGTATAACAAAATAAAAATTGATTTGTGATTAAAACAAAAAATCCCACTGTTTTTGCCTTTTCGTGTCTATTCATGTCTTTTTATTTTTAAAAAACAGAACTTTTTAAAGTCCTGCTGTCCTCTACAGAGGACATGGCATAATATAAGAATAAAATATTTTCAAAAATGTTCTTATGCTCTAAACAATGTAATGACATGGTAAAATACTAAATTCACAAAACTGTTTTTTCCTGGTAGTCAGGAGAACATAAAAAGAAAGAAAGAAAAGAATACAAAAGAAAAGAACAGAGAAAAAAGGAAAAGGGATGAGAAATTGAAAAAGAAAAAATAAACAAGAAAAGAAAACAAGAAAAAGACATTAGAAAAGTAAAAGAAATAAGAAATATGGAGGAGAAGAGAAGAGAAGAGAAGAGAAGGAATGGGAAGAAATGAAAAAGAAAACCAAAGAACAAACAATAATAGAGAGGAGAAATCAGAAAATAGAACAGGTGAAGAGAAGAGACAAGGAATGCAAAAAAAGTAAAGGAAAATAGTAGAAAACAGATGAAGAGAAGAGATTAAAGGGAAGGAGAGACAAGATATGAGAACGGAAGAATAGAAAGGAAAAGAAAATAAAAGAAATGGAAAGTGGAAAACAGTAGAGCCAAAAAAGAGAAAGAGACATGAAGTGAAGAGATGAGATGAGAGACAAAGAGAGAAGAGTTCACTAAAGAGTTGAGAAGAAAACAGGAAAGAAGAAAGCAGACGAGACAGTATCTAATGATTCCGATGAACTATTATATGACAGCGTTGAAATCACTGATGGGTGTTGCTCATGACATTCCTGCAATTAAAGCGGCAGTAAAGTGACGTTATGAAGATCCAATGCCGCGTGACATCAGCGGTGGAGACCATCCAAGACACGCCAAGACATTCAGGGCCGGGCACAGAATGACATCAGCGCCGAGTATGGGACATGCACATTGGGTCACAAACACGGGCCATACATCAGCTGCAAACAGAGCCCGGGTGTGATCGATCTTCTTCGGGACGCCTGCGCAAGGGATGAAAACTAACCCACACATCCATCCCCCACCAACCCCTGCTCTCCTCAGCACACTGTAGACATAAATATCACTTCCTTTCTCTTCTGTCAAGGTCAATTCTCCCTACCTTTGAAATCAACACCATCCAGGGAGAGAGGAAATACTCAGCGGCCTGTTTAAATCGAACGCCAGATCATGATAACAATATGGACCGAGAAGAGACGCAAGATGGGTTTATGCACCATCAGCAGAAAACAGAACACTTCCGTCCCAGCCGGATCCTTCGTTTGCCCTCCCGCCATGGACTGGACGCAGAGATTCGAGAGCGTGGTTTAATTTTGAAGTTATACTGTAGATTTTCACCAGTATTACCAGAATGTTGCGTTCTGTTCTACTACAGTAAATGCTGGCAGTCGGTAGAAGATGACACTTCTTGTTCTGCTGAACTCAAGTAACTCAATATTTTAACAACCGTTTTTTTTAACAAAGCTAGGTTTCACAAATGACTGTTGTGAACCAGTTTTGTTTAATGAGACTCTTATGAAGCAGTTCTTCTTCACAAGTCACTCTCAATACTTTAGAGTGAATCAAAAACATGCAGTGCAATCAGTTTATCCCGATTTATGAATAAACAGAATCGATTCTTTTTTAGTGAATTAAAAACATAGTGTGACCTTTGTTCCAATTCATGAACAAATGATTCATATATACATTACCAGTTCTTTTTAGTGAACCACAAATATACAGCCTATCCAGTGAAGCCCAATTAATGAACAACTGACTCCTATGAACTGGTTTTTCATAGTGAATCATAAACAAGTAACTGGTGTAGATTGATTCACAAACAAATAACTGGTTCATTTCAGTCAACCAAAAACATGCAGTGCCATTAGTGTAGCCTGATTAGTGAGACAAATAACTCTTATGAGCCAATTCTTGTAATTAAACAGCTTGGAAAAAGATGAGATACTGATTTGTATCATCCTTCAAAACTGTCCTTCATAATTTACAGCATTAGCGGAGTGAAACTTGTGTAAAACAAAGATTATTGGAGTATATTTTTCAAGAAAATACTATTTCAGTCTTCAGTTTTCTACTTCCAAATTTATGTGTTGCTTGCTATTTCTTTATAATTAAAATGTACTAGCAATTTCTGCGAGAACACCGTTTCTATACCAAATTTTTAGATATTATTAATGAATATAATACACCCAAACTTGAATCAAAATCAGTATCATGTCAAGAGCTTGTGAATCAGAATCAAATAAGCTTCAGTTTTCTACTTCCAAATTGATGTGTTACTTGCTATTTCTTTATAATTAAAATGTACTAGCAATTTCTGCGAGAACACGTTTCTATACCAAATTTTTAGATATTATTAATGAATATAATACACCCAAACTTGAATCAAAATCAGTATCATGTCAAGAGCTTGTGAATCAGAATCAAATAAGGAAAACTGTATCCATATTCAGCCCATCTTGTGATCGCGAAAAAAACATTGAATCAAATTTCTTTGGATGTACAAAAGTACAAAAACCTATCCTTCAAAACTGTCCTTCATAATTTACAGCATTAGCGGAGTGAAACTTGTGTAAAACAAAGATTATTGGAGTATATTTTTCAAGAAAATACTATTTCAGTCTTCAGTTTTCTACTTCCAAATTTATGTGTTGCTTGCTATTTCTTTATAATTAAAATGTACTAGCAATTTCTGCGAGAACACCGTTTCTATACCAAATTTTTAGATATTATTAATGAATATAATACACCCAAACTTGAATCAAAATCAGTATCATGTCAAGAGCTTGTGAATCAGAATCAAATAAGGAAAACTGTATCCATATTCAGCCCATCTTGTGATGGCGAAAAAAACATTGAATCAAATTTCTTTGGATGTACAAAAGTACAAAAACCTGTAAACAAAGACTCGTTAGCACGTTATGTTTAGAAGTGTCAACAAATTAGTGTAAACGTGGACCAGATCTGAGTAAGGTTGCAGTTCTCCCAACTGAGAGGCGTAAGAACCAGCACCATTTTAGTGAACAAAGTGTATCTACAGAGCAACAAGTACAGCAGAAACCAATTGGCTGCTAATGCAGCAAGGAGACAATCAAGAGGGTGTAAGCACCATCTGAACTACCTGAGGGGATCGCAAACAAGCTCTCACAGCCTCTGTGAAGAGAACGTGTGATCTTTATCAGGTCTACAGACAGAGAGAACTCCTGTATGAGTGCTTGACTGGGTCATGCTAGAGGCCCTTAACAGATGTGGAGAGGACTGAGGTATCTGATTAAAGTAATCTGACAAGACAGGCCTCCCAATCCCCGTCAGCAGCTCATGGGAATAAAACCCTATGGCCTTCTGTTGCACGAGTATGTGCGTTTGTGTTTACATGCCTGTGTGTGTGTTTCCCACCTTTGCATCAGCCATCGAAGCAACAGTAACAAGCTTGTGAGTCAGTCAGACGCCACTGGGATCTTGACCCTCGAGGACTTTCGGCCTTAGCAAGTGTAACAACCGAGGGAGGACAGAGAGTGTATTGTGTGAATGTATGTTCCAGTGGCACGAAATCAAAAATATAAAACCAGAATATCTCAAAATTTCAATATTTCAATCAATCTTACACTCGAGCTAACATGAACAATACAAATAAATTAGCTTATAAAATATTTCTACTGAAATAAAATGATACAGGAAAATAGTAGATGTAGAGTATTTTTAATCAGGAGTTTTAATAATAATGAAATGATATTATGAAATGAATATGAAATCCATGCGCAGGAACAAGCACTACAAATAAGGAAGTTGGTAGATCAGAGGTTCAAACATACACACACACACACTAATCACATACTGCATAAACTATAAGCAGATACTTTGTGTTTCATGGAGCTTGGCTAAACAAACAAATCTCCACCTGCACGACTGTTTTGTGAGATGTCCTATTTTCCTCCAGCCACTATTAAAAATACCTCGGGGTTCTGTGACTGAACCTGGCAAAGAAGAGAGATGCTCTTTGAGGACAAAGAAAATCGTTATTGTGAGGGTCAATACATCGGTGGAACGGCTCGTGAAGAGAAACTACCTCGGAGAAACACTGAGAGGCGTAAGAACCAGCACCATTTTAGTGAACAAAGTGTATCTACAGAGCAACAAGTACAGCAGAAACCAATTGGCTGCTAATGCAGCAAGGAGACAATCAAGAGGGTGTAAGCACCATCTGAACTACCTGAGGGGATCGCAAACAATAAGAACCAGCACCATTTTAGTGAACAAAGTGTATCTACAGAGCAACAGTACAGTAGAAACCAATTGGCTGCTAATGCAGCAAGGAGACAATCAAGAGGGTGTAAGCACCATCTGAACTACCTGAGGGGATCGCAAACAAGCTCTCACAGCCTCTGTGAAGAGAACGTGTGATCTTTATCAGGTCTACAGACAGAGAGAACTCCTGTATGAGTGCTTGACTGGGTCATGCTAGAGGCCCTTAACAGATGTGGAGAGGACTGAGGTATCTGATTAAAGTAATCTGACAAGACAGGCCTCCCAATCCCCGTCAGCAGCTCATGGGAATAAAACCCTATGGCCTTCTGTTGCACGAGTATGTGCGTTTGTGTTTACATGCCTGTGTGTGTGTTTCCCACCTTTGCATCAGCCATCGAAGCAACAGTAACAAGCTTGTGACTCAGTCAGACGCCACTGGGATCTTGACCCTCGAGGACTTTCGGCCTTAGCAAGTGTAACAACCGAGGGAGGACAGAGAGTGTATTGTGTGAATGTATGTTCCAGTGGCACGAAATCAAAAATATAAAACCAGAATATCTCAAAATTTCAATATTTCAATCAATCTTACACTCGAGCTAACATGAACAATACAAATAAATTAGCTTATAAAATATTTCTACTGAAATAAAATGATACAGGAAAATAGTAGATGTAGAGTATTTTTAATCAGGAGTTTTAATAATAATGAAATGATATTATGAAATGAATATGAAATCCATGCGCAGGAACAAGCACTACAAATAAGGAAGTTGGTAGATCAGAGGTTCAAACATACACACACACACTAATCACATACTGCATAAACTATAAGCAGATACTTTGTGTTTCATGGAGCTTGGCTAAACAAACAAATCTCCACCTGCACGACTGTTTTGTGAGATGTCCTATTTTCCTCCAGCCACTATTAAAAATACCTCGGGGTTCTGTGACTGAACCTGGCAAAGAAGAGAGATGCTCTTTGAGGACAAAGAAAATCGTTATTGTGAGGGTCAATACATCGGTGGAACGGCTCGTGAAGAGAAACTACCTCGGAGAAACCACAGCAGCGTTTCACAGCACCGCTGCTACATTCCCCTCAATAATGGAGGAGAAAGAAAAGGCGGCTAATCAAGCAGGTAAATAAGCTTTTAGTCTGTAAGACTCTCTGAGCTTAAACTCAACACCCGCTCCGAGTACAAAGCATCAGTGCTGGAGTATCGCTCTCTGAAATCTGCCATTAACAATTATATATTGCACAGTAATATCTGCTGAGGGCATTAGGAGATGGATGGGCTGATGGAACAGAAACACAGTTAGATGAAAGATAGAAAAATAGAATGGTAGAACTTCAAATCTTCATCGGCAAAAACGAAAAACGATAAATAGAATGAACAACAGATAGATAGCCTAGAACATTAAACATAACCATCAATCGATAAACAAATACACAATAGACAAATAATAACATGCAAATAATAGATAGAATGATACAGAATAATAAATATAACAGCTGATAGATAGAATAAGAGATAGAAAAAATGACAGATAGAATGATAAATAGATCAAACGACAGAGTGATCAATACAATCACTGACAGAACAGATAGACAGAACAATAGATAGACAGAACAAAAGATAGACAGAACAAAATATAGACAGAATGATAGATAGACAGAATGATAGCTAGATAGCTAGAACAATAGAATGACAGATACAAAAATAGAACGTTAGCATGATAGATGGAAAGAATGATCGAACAACAGCTAGATAGCTAGAAGGATAGATAGAATGATAGATAGCACAAAAGAACGATAGAACAATAGCTAGAACGGTAGATAGAATGATAGTATGATAGAACAACAGACAGACAGACAGACAGATAGATAGATAGATAGATAGATAGATAGACAGACAAAAAAGGAAAAAAATAAGGGGACAGACAGACAAATAAAAGGTCAAAATGTAAGCAATAAAAAAAATAAATAAAGGACAGACAAATGACTAAATAAATAAAGGCGAGAGAATGAAGAAAATAAAGGACAGACTGTGGGCGGCAAAACAAGTATGCTCTGCATTTGCTCCGAGTGAGTGAATCAGGCCTAAATCACAGTGGATAAAAACATCTGCTAAATAACTACTTACTAAGATGCCTCCCTCTTATAGAAGCACACTCATGTAAACACACAATACTGTACATACTCAAAGAAAGACAGGGATGTTTTAAGCAACAGATACACAGACAAAAAAAGACAAGAGATAGAAAGGACCAAACAAAACCAGCTAAAGTAAGAAACCTCCGCTGGTGGCATTCAATCAACACGACATTATGCAAATATGCACACTCGTAGTGTGCTGCGAATAATTTGGCAGCATTGTAAACAGTAATCACATTTAAGAATGAGCGAAAAATAAAATAACAGTATTTATATCAAAGCGATGCCTAATCCAATAAGCCCTCTTCATTTACTCAGTCAGAGCACTAAACATGTTTTCCAAAGAACACAAAGGAGACGCTAACACACCGCTTCTATTTCCGTGCAGCTAAGATGGAGATAAAGAGACATTTATCACTTTTATTGTGCCTGCCTACTCGCTATAATTAATAGCAGACGATAATTTGATCTTTTTTCATCTTTTCATTTCTTCTCCTGACAGCTTTCAGCACTGAGTAAAACTGAGATGAGGAATATGTACCTTAGAGGCATACCGCAGGGTGTGTACGAAGCGTGTGTGTAAGAGTGCAAGTGTGTGCGCTGAACACACGAGCCAACAAGCACCTCAGTCCAAACTGAACTCTAAGGATTTATGCTGTCAATGCATCTGTCACAGCAAATAATAACAAAGAAAAATGCACTGTACATACAGAATTACAGCGAGTGAGAGAGGCAGAGAAATTATGGCAAAGCTGCCCGGGAAGTTCTTTAATGCTACCTTGGAACAGCGATTAGCGCTAGCGCCAACAACCAAAAGCATCCTTTTAATATCCAAGGTTAATTTCCTCTGCAGGTGCCTGTCCAATCATTAGTAGTCTTTACAATGAAAGCAGTAATGGGGGGAAGGGGGTGTTAAAAACTAAATTTGGTACTTCTTAGATGGCATTATTAACAAAATGCTTACAGATTTGCATAATGTTACATCCATGCCTATATGAGTCAGTAGATCATTATCGTATCTGTAATTTAAAAGAACAAATTAGACATAGCGAAACTTACTTCTACACATGATCACAAAGAACAAACCACAGATGTTTACACGAAACAGTAGTTTTGGGATAGTTCACCCAAAAATGAAAATTATGTCATTAATCTCTCACCCTCATGTTGTTCTAAACCCGTAAGAAATTAACATATAAGAAATTTTGTTCACAAATTAAGATATTTTTGATGAAATCCGAGAGCTTTATAACCCATAGACAGCAATGTAACTACCATGTTCAAGGCCCAGAAAGGTAGTAAGGACATCGTTAAAGGGCACCTATTATGCAAAATCCACTTTTACATGGTGTTTGTGGACATAAATGTGTGTTGGCAGTGTGTGATCAACCACCCTACAATGATAAAAATCCACCCACTCCTCATTTTTTAATCCCCTTTAAACCAAGTCAGTCTCACTAGGCCTGCCGTTTTGATTCTCATGTAGTGTGATGTCACATTGTATAGGGCCGGGCCACGGGGGTTGATTGACAGCTCTGCATTGCTATATTTTCCGCCCTCAGTGGTTGCTCGTTGTCCTCCATTTTCTCCGCGCTCGAGCAGCTGTAACGTCAACAATGTCTCGCAAGCAATCCCGATGCTCTGTGTTTGGATGTAAGACTGAACATAAGAGTCTTCATTTTCTCCCAACATCTGAGCTGCTGAGGACGTTGTGGATTACTTTCATTTTTTAAGGTAATGCGCCTCAAAATCTACCTAAATACGTGTATCACTCCAGACTCCTTTGTGAATGTTATGTCGTTATAGTGCTTAGCGTTTTAACCGTAATTGTGTGCGTACATTTAAGTATTTAAGTATAACTGATCAGCGCCGCGCTTGTGAAATTAGTTTGCGCCGTTCGTAGCGCGATATTCGTTTGGTAGCGCAGTCACGCGGCTTGGTCAATTGATTGAGCTCTGTAACATCGCGCTGTTTCGTTCCACTTTCAGTGCATTTGGCTTTCCATATGTATGGCTAAACACCGGTTCTCTCGCTCTCAGTTATGTTGCTTCTACCGGCTGTTTATTGCTGTAGTCCAAAACAGCTCTTTTTTAGACACACCCCAAAAATGACATAATAAATATATAAATAAATGTTATAATAAATGATCTGTAGACTATTTTGGGCTGAAACTTCACAGACACATTATGGGGACACCCAAGACAAATATTACATCTTGTAAAAAGGGGCATAATAGGTGCCCTTTAAAACAGTCCATGTAACATCAGTGGTTCAACTGTAATTTTATGAAGCTATGAGAATACTTTTTGTGCGCAAAACAAAAATAAATTTGTTCAACAATTCTTCTCTTCCATGTCAGTCTCCGCTGCGCATTCATGAGAGTACCACAATGCATGAATAAAGATGTTATTTTTGTTTTCTTTGGACACAAAAAGTTTATAAAAACTTTATAAAACTACGGTTGAACCACTGATGTCACATGGACTATTTTAATGATGTCCTTTCTACCTTTCTGGGCCTTGAATATGGTAGTTCCGTTGCTGTCTATGCAGGGTCAGAAAGCTCTCGGATTTCATCAAAAATATCTTAATTTGTGTTCCGAAGATGAAACATAGGTCTTACAAGTTTGGAACGACATAAGGGTAATTATTGACAGAATTTTCATTTTTGGGTGAACTATACCTTTACTAAGGCTTCTGTACACGAATAGTGAAGGATGGAGAGATTAATCTAACCGGGAGTGAGAGGCAGGAGTTGACTAGATGGAGTTGGTGATTTGACTGATTGTGGCATCGTCAGAGCGGATGCCAGGCCCAACAGACACGGAGGGGTTTAGTGTCAGATGTGACAATCTACACTGAGTGAGCCTTCTCACACTGTCAGCCAGGACTTGATCCAATTAAGAGGTTAAACAAAGAGGCCACACAAATGAAGCCTGTGGCTTTCAGACAAAGAAAGAGAAAGAAAAGTGTCCCTGCCAAAAAAGACTAGCTGGTTTGTTTCTGGTGAAAAACTTGTGAAGTTGGTCAGCTAAGGTAGTTTTGCGGTTGAGTTACACCCATGATGCAGACAAGTATCCAAAACACAAAAATGGTAACTAGCTGTAGGGAAGGCAAAAAGAAAACTCATTGGAACCACTGCTTTACAGTGTTTTTGAGGTACCAATGCAGAAACAAACTTAATTTCTGACCATGTTCCTCCACTTAGACCATACAAACTCCATCAAAACACAGAATTTATTTCAAATGGCCAATATCATTAGTAAATCTATGGTATATGTTTTTATGCTCCCTGCAGAGTTAAGATGCACGACTCTTGGAATCCATTTTGGAGATCGTACAGACTTGGCTGGGAAACTAATATAGCCGTCAGTATGAACACTGTTAGACACATTTGGGATACGTATCCATCGTACAGGGCAGAAGGGCTGGCAGAGGAGAGCGAGCCAAGAGACTGCTGGGGTCTCAATTAGGGAGGTGAGGGTTAGGAAGGTGGAAGAGCCACGAGTCCTGGCAGGATCAACCGCAGCGGGCCAAAAGGTGACGGGCACCTGCTGCTGCGGCAGCCGCTGTCATCCTGTCAGGACGTTTCTGCCTACTCATCCAGAAGCACCCCTTTGCCCCCGTCACTCTGTGTCTAATGCCTTCCCGGTAGTTGGAGGAGATCTACAGAGGTGCTAGCTGGCGGACAGACAAGGAATAAAGAGGGTCACACAGTTAAGACCTGCAAAGGTTAAGGTATGGCAATTAGGTGGCGGGATCTCAGTCCAAGCCAACTTCGAGAGTTGTGGTACCGAGCCCAGCCAGATGGACTTGGGGGGAAGGGAGACCCGGGTTACCTCGCTCATCCGTTGCATTGCCTCGCTCTCAATTAGACAAGCCAAAAACAAGAGCTATTGACACAGCCCACATCAGTCTTTGCGGTTGCTCCTGGTGCATTTCTTGGCACAGGCTCCCGACATGAATTTTTTTGTGCGAATGCAAGGCAGACACACTAAGGAAAAGATTGGAGTCATATTTCAGTAATCTACAGTCGAGGCCATTCCGTTCTTGTCATCTTTCTCCACCCTCTTCTTCTGAAAGGAGAGGACACAGCACAGAGGTCAATAGAGCCAAATAAATTAATGGCTTGTAATGAAGTGAGAGGGGGAAAAAGAGAGAGAGGTGGAGGAGGAGAATGAGAAATGACAGGGGTGAGTGTGCAAGAGAAAACAAAACAAGCATACCTGAGCAAGTGAACAAAGTGTGGGAAAAAAACTAAGTTGTTATTTGGAAGGGTAGATTCAAAAGTGACTTTAAGACCCTATCATAAATTGTTGACGTAATACCTCACTGACTGTTGGGTTGGAGTCAAAGACTATAGAATACCCAAGACGTGTCACTCGTATAGTTTTGAATGGGGAAAAATGCAATGCACAATATGGCCGCTCTAGTAAAAGTAAAGTCATCGCATCACTGTAGCTGGTGTTAAAAGTTTTGGTTGCTATAAAAACAGTCAGCATTCTGAAATAAAAAGAAAAAAAGCTTTTTAACACTATTTGAGCAAAAGAAACAACATTTATGAGACAATTGTTGTCAGATTTCATTGGTGATTTTAAATATAAAATTCAATCGTAAGCTTGGCGAACAGTTTTGGAGAATTTGATGTTTCCCCATTCAAAGAGATAAGATCTGTGTCGCAGTCTGCAGCGGGTGTGCCCAGGAGGGCCACCAGATGACTGTGTTCTGTGAGCACATGGCTTGTGTTGAAAGATGGACACAGAGTGAAATGACTTGCCTTAAAGGGACATTCGTTGGAGTTCTTCTCATTGAGGGGCGCATCATGAATCCTCTGAATCATAAAATGACAAAATGGGATACCCTACAGTCTCATCAACTTAACAGATAAGTGCAAGAGAAGGCTACAATACTGTAAGTGCACTTAAAAAGAACCATTCGGCATTTGGGATAGGGCGGAAATTCCATGTCAGACCTTTTGGATGGGCAGAGCTTTAACATATCCGGAAAGGTTTATTTGTCAGACTAAGTGGCTTGGATCAGCGAGTCAAATCCAATACTGGCACAATAGGCCTCTGGTCAATAAGTTGGGGGAAAAAAACAATGAAAAAATGAGCACACAGGATAGAAACTAATTTAACGATTCATCCCAATTGTGCTAACAAATGGAGGGATAAATGTGTTACTGGGAAACAATTAACCTCCCGATGTATCTTATAGACTTTAAACGAAGCATTTAATCCCTCTTTTCAAATGTATCAGAGCTCAAACTGTTATCTATTCATTTCCAGTGCAAGGAAATCTGCTTTAATCTGCTGGATTAACCCCTCTGTGCTGTTTTCATCTAAGGAAAACTAATGCTAGACGGCTCCCTGAGTGCACTCTGAACAATCGAGTCTTCAAAGAGGAAGTAGAGGAAGGATAAAGAGGAAGCGTCAATGTCAGAGAAACCTCAGAGCTGCCTCTTGATTTTCGATAAAGCAAGACTGTGCAGAGGATATCTATGATGTTCGATATCTTAGCATGTACATCACTCCTACCACAGACTTGAATACAAGCCTGTGGAAAAAAAGGAAGTCAATGTAAATACCAGAACTGATTTGTAAAATGTCTCTAACTTTTATAGCTTCTCAAATGGGCATTTTAAAGCTAAAGTATCACAGTAAGTCTTTATCAAGAGCATTTTGTGAACACTAGATGCTAGTCCCGTGGATAAGCTCAATTATCTTCAAGAAAAGCGTAGACAGCCAGGGTCACGACCACCGGGGGTCAAAAAGTCAACACATCAACAAGAGAATCACCCACCTCTTAAAACAATTGAGTACTAGCATTACACCGGATGAATCCGAGCGCAGGCCTGAACCCGCTCGGGGGCTAGAAATAAACTAAAGTGATTAACTCAGTGGCATGGGGTTATGTAAAGATGACATTTAATGTAATGAAACTTCATCGCACTCAGTCACGCCCTGCCCTTGTGCACGCCTGCATATGTGTGTGTGCGTGGTGGTCGCTGCATAACTCCTGTCATCTGAGATGTCCGGAGCTCAGCGCTCACAATATTCACTTTGTTGTGATGAATGTTCTGTAATCCGTGTTGGAACTGAGTGAAGGAGTTAAAGATCCAAATGTCCCCTAAAGAGCCAGCCTCCCCCCCCACCAACCCTGAGGGCTGATTAATGGAAAGACTGCATGACTCCGTGTGATTGGAATGAAGATGGAGGGGATATTGTTTATGATCATGTTAGGAAAGAGACTGAGCTGAACCCTGATCGACTACAGAGGGGCCTGTGGACAAAAAAAACGAGAGAAGGGTGTTCACTGTTTACAGGGAGGGATGTGATCTAAGTGTTGCATATTATAATCTAAGGAAAACTAATGCTAGACGGCTCCCTGAGTGCACTCTGAACAATAGAGTCTTCAAAGAGGAAGTAGAGGAAGGATAAAGAGGAAGCGTCAATGTCAGAGAAACCTCAGAGCTGCCTCTTGATTTTCGATAAAGCAAGACTGTGCAGAGGATATCTATGATGTTCGATATCTTAGCATGTACATCACTCCTACCACAGACTTGAATACAAGCCTGTGGAAAAAAAGGAAGTCAATGTAAATACCAGAACTGATTTGTAAAATGTCTCTAACTTTTATAGCTTCTCAAATGGGCATTTTAAAGCTAAAGTATCACAGTAAGTCTTTATCAAGAGCATTTTGTGAACACTAGATGCTAGTCCCGTGGATAAGCTCAATTATCTTCAAGAAAAGCGTAGACAGCCAGGGTCACGACCACCGGGGGTCAAAAAGTCAACACATCAACAAGAGAATCACCCACCTCTTAAAACAATTGAGTACTAGCATTACACCGGATGAATCCGAGCGCAGGCCTGAACCCGCTCGGGGGCTAGAAATAAACTAAAGTGATTAACTCAGTGGCATGGGGTTATGTAAAGATGACATTTAATGTAATGAAACTTCATCGCACTCAGTCACGCCCTGCCCTTGTGCACGCCTGCATATGTGTGTGTGCGTGGTGGTCGCTGCATAACTCCTGTCATCTGAGATGTCCGGAGCTCAGCGCTCACAATATTCACTTTGTTGTGATGAATGTTCTGTAATCCGTGTTGGAACTGAGTGAAGGAGTTAAAGATCCAAATGTCCCCTAAAGAGCCAGCCTCCCCCCCCACCAACCCTGAGGGCTGATTAATGGAAAGACTGCATGACTCCGTGTGATTGGAATGAAGATGGAGGGGATATTGTTTATGATCATGTTAGGAAAGAGACTGAGCTGAACCCTGATCGACTACAGAGGGGCCTGTGGACAAAAAAAATGAGAGAAGGGTGTTCACTGTTTACAGGGAGGGATGTGATCTAAGTGTTGCATATTATAATTTCACATGGTCTCACACATGCTCACAAACACAGTCATCTTTGGCCTGCTTTTGACCTCGCTCGTTTTAGAGCACAAAGGGCCCCTGTGTGATATCAAAGGCAAAACATCTCATGCTCTGCTCAGATGGTCACCAACACAGACTAGAGCCCCTGTATTTTAAAAACGGCTCAATGGCCTACAGACAAACCTTAACCAACCCCTAACCTTAATATAAACACGTGTTTGCATATGAACAAATAAAAAGGTCACCTGAGATAGTCATCTCATCGCAATGGCTGTCAATGACAATCAAACACAAATGTGACCCTGGACCACAAAACCAGTCATATTGTCAATTATTATTTGAAACTGAGATGTATACATAATCTGAAATACATAATCTGAAAAAAAAATCTGAATAAATAAGCTTTGGTTTGTTAGGATAGGACAATATTTGGCTGAGATACAACTATTTAAAAATCTGGAATCTGAGGGTGCAAAAAATCTAAATATTGAGAAAATAGCCTTTAAAGTTGTCCAAATTAAGTTCTTAGCAATGCATGTTACTAATCAACAATTAAGTTTTGATATATTTACAGTAGGAAATTTACAAAATATCTTCATGGAACATGATCTTTACTTAATATCCTAATGATTTTTGGCATAAAAGAAAAATCTATAATTTTGACCCATACAATGTATTGTTGGCTATTGCTACAAAATATACCCGTGCTGCTTATGACTGGTTTTGTGGTCAATGGAAATGCTTACTATGGCAATACCAGATTGCACTTTGTAACTAATGTATATCATGGAAAATAAACAATACCATAGTTATCTTTCTAACCGGCATTTTTCATGTAACAAAAGCAAAAAAGCCCCAAGAAATATGTGAGAAAATGCCTATTCATGACCACTAGTTGGGTTGGTGAATTGCAAGGTATCTATAAGGCATGTATGGTAGGGAGGGAAAACTCAAAATCCACATCATTACTTTTCTGTAGTGGTTTAGTGGTTTAAAAGAGACATGGGAAGACATGTGTCTTTCTCCTAGCCAATGAGGATCTCCCAGAAAGAGAACACTTCCATTTCCTCTATCAATCCCTTTCGCTCCACACATATGCAAGGCCAAACAGGGCCAATGTGGGCCCCAGCCACGCTTCCTCCAGGGCTCGGAGCCAGCATGCAAGTCATACAAACACCATAGTCTGCCACAGAAGATCAGAGTGGCCCACATGGGAGGGAGGAGAGATGAAGGGGAGGATGGTGCCGGATAATGTGGATGAGCCACACAGAGACACACTGAAACACAAACACACAGCACTGAAGCCTGTCAGGATGCTTGCCAAGTCGGTATACTTTAATTACGGGGACGCCTGACCATGAAAGAGCAGGACCGCTTGCATGTACGCTCCACACGGAGAGATTACACTGTAGACACATGGCTCTCCACAGCCCAGATCATTCCTCAACAATGGGCTGAAAGGGTCGGAGAAAGACAGGGACTTGTGTAGGAGGGAGGAGGCTGTCGTCCATACCATTGAGAGGGACATATCATGCGTAGTAATCTTGCACCAGTGAAGACATAATGAATGTTGGCACAGGGAGGGTCTACAGATAGAGCGATCCCCGATTTTCCCTCTCTTTGTCCTTCCCTCTTGAATCTTTCTGCTGTTTTGCACTCTCTCACAGTTTTTAGAAGGAATTTTAAATCACTCAGCTGAGGAAAAATTCAAATGAAAGACTGGTTCGCTTTACAAATGTGGCCTCAATATCCCCGGGCTTCCTTTTATGACAGACTTACAATTCTGTTGAAACCAAATGTAAGTGCGTGTGTGAGTGTGTGTGTCCACTGCCTCTTCACCCCTCTGACTTTGAAACTCAAATGGAAAGGCTCAGTCTTACACGCCGAGAGCTCCTAATTCAAGATTGCGAGTGGCTAGTGAGAATGCATATGAGTCCGGGCAGCAGGTGTGTTGTGCGTGTAAGCGAGCGCATGAGTGTGTGTGGGTTCGTGTCAAAGGGCCTCTCCGTCCTGATTGCAGGGGCCTCTCGAGGGACTTGATGCCTACTTGATAATCACTATGTCTGGAAGTGCTGAGGCCCCCAATAGCCTGTCTGAGGCCGGAATGGCTTCCTCTCCTTTACAGTGCAATGATTAGCATCTCAAGGGCTTCAAGAGAAACCAAGCCATGGAGGTCGCAAGACACTGAGGTCTTTGATATGATAAACTCAACTCGAAACCATCTTGCAATTTGAGAGGCTCAGACTTGAAATTCAGGAATCCAGCCTGATTTCATGAGAAAAAGTAACTTTTACGAGTTGGCGCCAGTTCGATTTGTATAAAAACATGACTGTCCACCCCTAAAACACAAGTACAGAAACCTCCTTACCTCATCTATTTGGTGAAGATCAGGTTTGATGTCATTGATGCTTAGTGGTCGATTGTCATTGATATCAAACCTTGTGCAATACATTTTGAGGGACTGGTTTGAATGTGTACAATTTGAAAGATTTGACAACTATGGCATATGTTGATTTTCCGCAAATAACGATTTATATTTTTGTTTGTTTTGTCCATTTTGCAACTTGTCAGTTAGAATAACAATCGATTTTCAATGTATGAAAAAAACTTACAGATATATTGACTAAAAAATATATATTTTATTTTAAATAAAATAAAAATTTATTATTTTTAAAATAATTTAAAAATAAGTTTTAAATAAGTTTTTAAAACCTACAAGTGAATTTAGGAATCGCAACATTACATTGTCCAGTATTTTTACAAAATGGATATTCATAGGTAAAATGTGACCCTGGACCACAAAACCAGTCATAAGGGTAAATTTTTCGAAACTGAGATTTATACATCATCTGAGAGCTGAATAAATAAGCTTTCCATTAATGTATGGTTTGTTAGGATAGGACAATACTTAGTCGAGATACAACTTATTTGAAAATCTGGAATCTGAGGGTGCAAAAAAAAAAATCTAAATATTGAGAAAATCGCCTTTAAATTTGTCCAAATTAAGTTCTTAGCAATGCATATTACTAATCAAAAATTAAGTATTGATATATTTATGGTAGGAAATTTACAAAATATCTTTATGGAACATGATCTTTACTTAATATCCTAATGATAATTGATAAGAAAAATCTATAATTTTGACCCTTACAATGTATTGTTGGCTATTGCTACAAATATACCCGTGCTACTTATGACTGGTTTTGTGGTCCAGGGTCACAAATAAATATAAAAATAGGGAAAATGAGTATGTACAATTAAAAAAAACTAAAATAAATAACTAACATAACAATACTCAAAAATCAAACAACTCTAATATCGGCAATATTGTTTTCCATGCAACAAAGAAAATCATAGTAATTTGGAACAACATTACAGTGAATAATTGACAGCATTTATTTTCAAAGAGACAGACTTCTACAGGGTGGCTAGCTAATGGCTATCCCTCTCTCCAAATCTCAACCTTAATGAAGCTTCAAAGGACCTAATCTCATACCAGAAGCAGCAGATTAGCCACTGTGGGCCTTGTGACACTATGGTGGCCACTTAAAAGAAGAATAAACCTGCAGAGACAGACTCTCATTCATGATGCCGTGCCTGGCCAGCAGTCATGAGAAAGCTACTATCCGATGTCTCCTGATTCTGTTGTTTTTCTTGGGTGGACAGATTTCCTCCTGTGGAAACAGCGGGGAATAGAGGCGCTATGTTCTTTCATGCCTTCAGGCATACATTGAGGGTCTATATAGTGCTATCTTACAAAAATACTCTAGTGCGGTGCGGCTGCGTGATGAAAGGATTTCCGTTTGATTCTGCTCAAGTGGAAAAACCATCTTGTCATATACGTCGTGACATTTCAATCTTTAGGTATTGAACGATGTAAGGAACTCCACAGAGCTTCACAAAAAGGTGGCAGACAAGATCACCGTTCTTTCCCATAATCACTTGCAGCAAGTCTGTGGAGAAAAAAAGGGTCTGGCAGCATTAAGAAGTCATTATCTTTAAAGTTACAAGGAAGAACTTTCCTACCAAGTGTCATCTTCGAGACGGGGCTTGAAAGGAGGTCCCAGAGGGGCCAAACGTATCGCCTCTGATCATGAAACGTAACAAACAGCGAAGCACATTAGAATTCTGGAGGGCTGACAGGACACTTGCGTGAGGTGCTTCCATAAACAGAGAGAGAGAGACGGAAGAGATGGCAGGCACCCCACATATGCAGATGAGATGCATGACACACTCAGTTTCCACAACAACGGAGCCCAAGGGAGAGCTGCCCTGGTGACAAAGGCTTTGGCAGCATGAACACCAAGACCTCCTCACAGACTTCATCCAGTCATTCTGTGATCTGGGCTTCAAGAACTTGCAGGAATAAGCACACAGACTCTGCACTGACCCACCACCCATTTGCCATTTCCCTGAACAGAAATGGCAAATACAATTTCCAAATAAATCTTATTAGTAGCACTTCACTTGAAGCTTATAAACAAGACACATTGTATTTGTTATGCATTTTAAAACATTCATAATGCACCTTATAATTAGTTGCATGTTCTTGTTGATAGTTATAACACATATTATGCTTAGTCCTACCTTACATGGTTAAAGCTTTAAGAGTATAATGCATTACAACACATTAAATGGTTAGTTGTTTTATTGGTTGGTGTTTTAACACCATTCCAGCTTGGCTATTCTCATATCGCGTGAGTCAAAGTAGCATAAAAGCGCAATCTAAAAACCTACATAAGTTCTTTTAAGATAAAAATTTAAAAAATGCATTCAGAATTGACTCCGTTGTCTGCACCAATAGCCTCGTGGGCAGTACGCTGACATATAGCACTGCTGCACTTCGGACGTCCCGAGTTCGAGTCCCAGACCTTTCCCGATTCCGTCCCCCCTCTCTCTCCCACAGTCTCAAAAACTGTCCTATCCTAATAAAAAGCCAAAAAATCCAAAAATAAATCTTTAAAAAAATAACTCTATTAAAAAAGTCTAGTAAAAATTTAAGAGAATTTAGAACAGCACAATTTAATAAAATATGTCTTAGAGATACTGGACTGAATATGCCATGAACAGCATATTGGTGGATCTCCATTTGATATTAAGAACTTTTATGATTTTAGAATCCTATTCTGCATCGTAAAACACACTAAATCATATTACGTATTAAAATGTTGTGTTATAATCCATTATACTTCCTAAAAATGTATCCATAAATATGTATTATAATGCATCAAAATTAAGACTTTTGTAAGACAAAGTGCATTATTTATATTAATATCAATATGAATATAATCATTAAAAATATATCAATAAATATTAATACAAATATTATATTTTAAATACTCTTTTAATAGGTAACACTTGCCAATAAGGTTTAATTCATTAACATTTATTTATTAATAAATATATGAAATCATTCCATTTGCAGTTATTCATGTAGGTTCATGCTAATTTGTAAATGCATTGTTCATTGTTAATTCAAGTTTGTTCTTAATATACATTTAAAAAAATAACGCATACAACTTGTAATGTCAAAAATGCATTAGTGCCTTAGCAAACACCACTAATGTTTATTTATTCAAGTGAAGTGTTACCAGTTTTCAAAATCTTTTAAATGTGTCCACATACTGTAAGTACAAACTTCATATTTTCATCCATCACCTGTCCAGATTGAACCGTCTTAGACATTTGAAACCTTTTTTTTAACATTAGCTATTGTATTAACTTTGAACCACACCATAAAGTAATAATTATTAATATCAAGTTCACTGAAATAAATACAATATATATTTTCAGTTGAAAACGTGAGCGGTGTGCAAAATAGTTTAAAACAATGCTAATAGTGCCTTAGCAAACACCACTAATGTTTATTTATTCAAGTGAAGTGTTACCAGTTTTCAAAATCTTTTAAATGTGTCCACATACTGTAAGTACAAACTTCATATTTTCATCCATCACCTGTCCAGATTGAACCGTCTTAGACATTCAGCGTGATTGATGGACCCTCTGCAAATGCTGTGGCGGGACACTGTGGGTGTACGGCCCCTACAAATGTGGCATGTGCACGAGGGCAAACTGCAGGGATGGAGAGTTCAGTGTTAATACGTGTGACTGACCACAGAGAGTGCCGTGTCTGTTGTGACGAACGGACAGATGGTGCCAATGAGAGGAAGGGAAGCGAGCAGCTGCTTTGGCCCTTCACTGCGGGTGGAGGATAGAGGCGTGTCCGCAGTTGTCAGACAACAGCAATGACGTCATGGGCGGCCGCAGATGCTGTTGGGCGGGCAGCTGTCCTTCCCTGGCATCAGGTGAGGTTGTGCACAGTTGCCCTGGACACAGCTGTGGCGAAAGCTGGCAAAAAGCATCCCAGGAATGTAGCTGGTCACATCCTCTGTTGGCATCTGATAACTATCAGATACACACACACACACAGTGTCCGTTGCTCTGCTGGAGAGAGCAAGCAGCCGGCACACATCAGTGACCCACTGTTCCACTCGACAGTGTCCACTGCTCCGGGATGGAGTCGTGTCTGCATGCTGGATATCCACAGCTGTCAAAGGAACACAGGCCACCTCATCGCAGCATTAAACAAATGAGGCAGAAAATGAGAAAATACCCGACATTACCGTCATTCGGTTTACGAAGACTCAAAGCACATAAACACAAGCTGTTTGGAGGGTGTATAAACTTTTATGCTAACACAGCGTCCTTTGTTCGTATGATGATAGCTTTATTGGCATTTGTTTCATTTTGTAATAGCCCGAACAGGTTTATATACAATCGCCATACATTACAGGCTAATTTTAGACCCAGACCCCCCCCCCCCCACCGGACTTAAAGGTTAAGTGCTACCCAA
>NW_015652416.1:2507657-2521033 GCF_001515625.1 Sinocyclocheilus rhinocerous
GGGGGGGACTCTGTGAGCACCTGATTAAAAGTGTGCTTTCCTCACAGATGTCCAATGAGCTTCATAGCCAGGGGCTCTTTCAACCAAACCCATCTGCCAGAGCTTAAAATGGCCACGTAGCACCAGGGTACACATGCCTACCGAACTCCCTTGATAACTTCTCCCTAGATATGCAGCTACCTTCTAAGGTGGCATGCTGACTGAATCTGAACCGCATAACACTTTATATAACTCCACGTAACACAAATAGTACTTAAAGGGCACTGGAGACTCGACTTACAATGGACTCTGTTAGAGTGTAACCTTAGCATGTTGCTAAGCTAATGACACAATACTCTGACAAGCATAATAATACCCAGCACACATAAATGAGTGAAAACAGTCCACTTTTAATAGGATTAATCTTTTTTCAGTACCGAAACCCCAAAAGACCTATTAGCATGAATCTTAGCAGATTTTAAGCAGCACACCAGAAAATAAATGACTTAAAATGTATGTAAGACATATGGAATAAAAGCCGCAAAATTCCAATTCTTAAGTCAATAAATCAGGTTGTTTGTGTGTGTGTGTGCGTGCACGTGCGTCAAAGGTGAATGAAAGTATCAATTCTTAAAAAAAAAATGGTTCCACGATATTCTGCATCCCAAAAAAAAACAAAATAAAATAAAAATATAATATATAAAATATATTAATTATTATGAAATATATTAGTTCACAGTTAAATTTAAATATTAAAATGAATATACAAATATAGAAAATATGAATATGACATGAATAAATTTCATATTTGGTAGGTTTTAGGATTCAGTCAAGAGACTGGGGCAGAAACAGACAGAGTAACGAAATGATCAAGAGGATCTTTTACTTGAGCCTGAACAAGAACACTGAATTGATACAGATTGAGACAGAAACGCAGGCACAGTGCCCGCTATAAGAGAGGAGCTGGATGTGACATTTATTGTGTCTGTGTGTGTGTTAGAAAGAGAATGAACAGCAATTCTGTACTGGCACAGATACAGCTTTACCTTGACAATGAGAATGTTAGATGCTAAGAAAAGTCACCACAGAAGAAAAAAACACAATTACAACACGCTACAGTCTGTCTTCCTCTGATTTGTCCCTCACAGGCGTGGCGCTTCATAATGCCGCTCGGAGCGACTGACCATGCAACAAACTTCTGAGGACGCTCTTTGCAGCTCGATCCCTAATCACTGCCACCAATCACGGCTTCCAACGTTCCTGCCGAGGACTACAAGATGTTGTCAATCATTAATCGTTCTCAATCAGGCGAGATTTCCACAAGGAGAAATCACTTCCTGCCGCGACAATGCAAAACACCCAACCACCCCACAAGCCTTCCTTTTTGCTCATTGCTTCCAAATGTTATCTGTAATTACCATTCGCTCGGCAAATTAGCTCAAATCAGATCATGCTTCTTAATTAAAGTGACATTTCAGAAGTGGAGGGGGTACACGTGTGGCTGCGCTAACATGCTAATTAGCCACGCTAACGCGCTAAATGATAAGTGACCTGTAGCCACCAGCATTTAACGTCTCCAAGGGAGATCTTCCCTCAAATCGGACCTGCAGAGGCGGGCAGGTGGACATTACATGAACACGAATGACTGGTTATGCACAAGCACCTTAATTGGCAAGTCGACGCATGTGTCGTAAGCTCACGACTAAAAAGGTGCTGAGAATTGACCACATGTCGGTTAGCATGCTAGCTCTGCCAATGCATGCAGGTATATAGAGCTCAGATTCAGATTGTTACGACATGCGAACAAATTGTCTAATCCGGCGCATTTTCAACCTGATTTATTAGCTGTTGTCTTCAACTGAGAGCCCGTCAAGCTGAGGCTTGAGGTTGGGAGGATACAGGCGATGTCAAGAAGGCCGGCATATGGACAGAGGATTTTTTTATGGAGATTTCCACTCCCGTGAACCTGAATAGTGGATTCTATCAAATCACTGACAATGACCTCCTGTGCACCAGCCCCACAAGAGCAACATTTCTTTCTAGTGTCACACAATACAACTCATAAACACATACGCACATGTATAAATCTCACTGCCTTCAGAAACTCACTCTGCATAATCCATCTGCATAATAAATAATGAACTTCTTTCACACATAATTAACAAGAACTCTTTGGCTTATAACTTTTGACCAATTTAATGCATCCTAGGTGAATGAAAGTATATATTTAAAAACATAAGCATTTTACATAAAACCAAAAAAAATGTCTTAGTGTTTCTAAACTGGCACAAACAGAACAATAAATAGAACGAATAACAGAACAAAAGATAGAATGAACAAACAAACAATAGGCCTAGATCGAATCAATGACAGATTAAATAAACAATAGATTGAACAAACAAATTATAGATCAAACAAATGCTAGATTTGTAGAATAAACAAGAACAAAAGATAGATTGACCAAAGAAACAATAGATCAAACAAACGAAGAACAGATTGAATAAACGAACAATAGACAGAATAAAAAAGAATTATAGGTAGATAGAAGAAATAGTAGAACAAACAACAGAAAAAAGATAGAAAAACGATAAAACAAAAACGATAGATAGATAGATAGATAGATAGATAGATAGATAGATAACTTCAACTAGAGCCAAACAATCTTTAATGTCACAGTCTCACAGCCAGTCATAGGTCTTTGCTTCACAAACATTAACACACACACACATACTTGTACAGCTGTCTGCAGCCACTAAGATTTAGGCCCCTGATTATATATTCATACAGATGAATCAATAAGGCCTCGCAGCAACTGGAAGACTAGAGGAATTACAATGAGCCCACTTCAATAGACTACAGCTTTACATTTCATTAGGGCCAGACCCACACTTTAGCACAAAATGAATAGCAATAAAACAGCACCGCCAGCACCAATGCACACCCAAGTTCCAGAGCTGGCCCGTCTCATACAGCTCGCCATTTGAGAGCTCACACATATTTGGCTACGGCTCTGCAAAGGAACTAGATTGGCTGAGATGGTCGAACAGTGAAAGACACAGGAACTGGAAGTTGGTGAGACACATGCACATGATTGGTACTCAATTAACTGATGCATGCCATTAACATATGTGCATACACCTTTCTAGCTTTCACCTTATTAGGAACCCAGACACACACACTGTATTTGCACACGGGCCATTGATTTCTGTCTAATGACACAGGCAGTGCCGTCCGGCTCGGGGGCCGCTACAGGAAGAGCAAGACGGAGGAGAAATGCGATTCCAATGATGGGATATCATTCGACATCCGCTGATCTCCCCTCACCACCCCCGCGTACAGCCTATATCTAGCCAGCGGTTTAGACATCATGCCGGGCTCATATACAAGGACTGAGACAGGATTACTGCATACTTCAGCACAAGCACGTTTGTGTAGAAATGTGTGAGCGCATGTGGCTCGTTTTCAAATTCTTGAGAGAAAATGTGTTTGACTATCAGTATACTAATACAAACACTTATAAAAGTAAAAAAGACACCATCCCAAAACCTTTACGATCTTCCACATCCAACCTCAAATTTACACATACGATCGCTTTACCACAAATTAAGCAAGCGACTCACCTGCTTCATCCTGCCGCTACGGGTGCCGGTAAAGGCTACGGTGTGGCCACGATAATCATACGCCGCCACTGACGTCATCCCGTCGTCTTTGTCCAGGAATAAAGGAATCCCTTCAATCGTAGTGGTGCCCCCTAGAGGCTGGTTGAAGTCCTGGCCACAAAAGTTGTCATCTATCTGGAGAGGCTGTGGAGAGAGATAAAAAAGGCAGAGTTATTCGAGTAGTTACTGAGTGGGAGTTGAGGCGATGGAGGCCGATGTGGCATTTTCACTCGTCTTAATCTTCTGCAATACCAATCCATTGCTCTATATTCCTTTGGGTCATTAAAGGCCATATACTGTATTTTCTGTGCGAATGAATCAGCTAGAGGGTCACACTCGTACAGATATATCGCAAGATGAGTCCCTGCACTTGTGCCACTCGAAGAACGCTTGGAAAATATAGAGGACCTGAGGGAAAATCATTCTCGGCTCTTTACTCCTTTGTACGGACAAACTGCTAACACGGACATAGCCAACACCAAATGTCGCACACAATGCCTCGCATTGCAATGCCTAACGCACACACGATCCCTAATCGTCCAACACAAAGACGACCGCACAATGAACAAAGTGTCCCGGGAGACGTCCTCCCCACTCTGGTCGACAGACTGGGCTCATTAGCAGAAACAAAAGTGGCCATGACCCCCACTGCCCCGCATTGCTGCCCAATGGTGCCCCTCATTCTTCACCCAGTGAGGGGTGCCACTGCTGCCAAGGATGAACCGTTCCAGGCAGCGGGAAGGATATTCAGGCTTGCAAACACTGTAGCGGACCAGCGCTGTGCCCTACAACACAAGAGAGCACGTCCTTTCCTAAACCCCTGGGGGATGTCGGGATTTGCTCTGGAAATAGAACGAACAGAAGGGGACTGGACAAACAGACCAAGTGCATCCCTAAGGTTAGCGACCGTCTGGGTTACACCGACCCACCATGTACCTACTGTAATTACAGTCAGCCTGCACTCAGGTGCGAGCAGGACTAATCTCCAGAGAGAAAACGTTTGTTGCTCACCGTTTGCAGTTATTGCCGCTAGGTGTTATTCTCCGTTAGATGAGGAAACATTATGTTGGCAGAGTTAATGACGCTGGTAATGGCGGTTAATGCAAGCCAACCAATGATGCTGGAAATACCACTTGCGTTAGCAAAGCTCGAAAAGTGCTGGCAAAGACAAGGTCGTGGGGACAAACTACGTCTAATGGCGTGTACCGAGTGGATGAATTCAGCCTGGATAATGGCAATGCCCCCGGTGAGTCATGGTTGCGCAAAATTCTGAATTAAAAACTGAAATGTCACAGGAAGTTGAACTGAAATGACAGGAAGGGGAATTTTCTGAATTGCAATTTAAAAAAATTCAACACAGGTGATCCATCTAACCATCTTTCTATTCATCTATCTATTTATCATTCCATCTATCTATCTTTCTTTCTATCCATCCATTCATCTAATCATCCATCCATCAAACCATCCTTCTATCCATCTGTCCATCCATCCATCTATTCTGTCTGTCCATTCATCCATCCATCCACCTATCTATCCATATCTGTCCATCCGTCCACCTATCTATCCATCTATCGTCTATCCATCCACCTATCTATCTATCTATCTATCTATCTATCTATCCAACTATTTATCCATCCATCTACCTGTCCACCCCTCATCCTGTTTGCTACCTTCATTCACGAGGAAATGCTACATCCATCCATCCGTCCACCTATCTATCCATCTATCTGTCCATCCATCCATCTCTCTATCCATCTGTCAATCCATCCGTCCACTTATCTATCCATCCATCTACCCATACATCTACCTGTCCATCCCTCACCTTGTTTGCACCTTCATTCACAAGTAAATGCTACATCCATCCACCTATCTATCTATCTTTCCATCCATCCGTCCATCTGTCCATCCATCCCTCAACCTGATTGCACCTTCATTCACAAGGAAATGCTACATCCATCCACCTATCTATCCATCTTTCCATTCATTCGTCCATCTGTCCGTTCATCCCTCAACCTATTTGCTACCTTCATTCACAAGGAAATGCTACATACTGTAGGTATACAGGTATATCACTAAATAAGCATATTTAAACACACAGTCAAGAAATCACATACACTGCTGAAACATATACCTTCTATTCAGTATCCCATTTGAGAACTGCAAAAATAACAGGGCAGCCACCCATAGCCAGTGACCGCGACGGGCAACGATGCGTATCTATCAGAGGTTCTACAGTATACCTCATGCAGATTTCTTCTTTTTCCCCTCTTTAACTCAAATTACAGCTTCAATTTGGGACAAAAGGAGAGGGAAAGGTGACTAAACAAGGCAGCAAAGTGGACTGGCTACAAGTGGGAGGAATGTGTCCGGTGCAGAATATTTTCAGTGGGAGGGGAAGGGAGGAGACGGATGTCCTGACCCAAGAAGAAATCTCATCTCTCCCATAAATCTCTAGTTTCGGAGCAGGGCGTTAAGAGACACAGACATGTTAACAAGTTAAAGACAGACACCATGCGACTGCAGTTTCTTGGGCCAGACTGAGACTGTCATCTTCAATATCTGTGGAACGTGAGGGGGATGGCAGCTGAGATGGAAGGGGGCTGAAATGCCTCTGACAGGCTGGACAGGAAGGAGATGCCTCAGAATCCAGTCAGAGAGTATGAACCTCAAAAACTTAAATGAACCCATCTGTGCTGCTGCCACTGAAGATCAAACTGACCCTATACGTTATAAATCACAAAACATTTGCACATTTTCCTCCAACAATTATTCGCACGCTAACAACCAACCTAAAAATGACTCACTTCCAACTGCATTATTTACAAATTTTGGAATGTAAGGGAATCTTCAAAACTGAAAAGCTGATCTTAAAGAGATAGTTCACACAAAAATGAAAATGCTATCACAATTTACTCACCCTCATGATGTTCCAAACCTGTATGACTTTGTTATTCTTCTGGAAAACAAAACATGATTTTTGTTTGAAGGATATCTTTGCCTCTCTGAATGAGGACTGGTGCCGTCAAGCCCAAAAAAAATACTATATACTGTAGGTATTATAAAAGTGATTCATTCAACTTGTGCATTATTCAGAGTCTGCTGAATTTACACAATAGTTTTTATGAGGAACAGGCAGAAATTATTGCTAGATAAAACTACCCTCCAGTGAGAGGTTGACTGCTACAACCGAGTCAGTGGATTAAACTCAATAACTGGATCAATCTGATTTGTGAAAGAACCATATGGGTTGGTTTTGTGAACTAGAGCTACTGATTAACCGTAAAAATATCTCATTCTAAAAACTATTTATTCACACATCAGACATTAATTCTCTTATGAAAATGCTAAGGAAAGCTAAAGTACATTGCTACAGTAAATAACAACTTAAATTTCAGCCTGAATATAGCACACGAGTCAAACAAACTACAAGTTATTGTGTTTTATGGTACCTTGTTGTCATTTCATAGCCTAACAGCATCATCCCTCATTTACTTTCATTACATGGAGAAGGCCCAGAATATTCACCAAAAAAATTTTACTTTCACAGAAGAAAGTAAGTCACACAGGTTTGGAACCACATGAGGATGCGTAAATAACAACAGAATGTTCAATTTTGGGTGAACTATCCCTTTAAGTCGCGTAAATCTGTCTACAGTCTAAAAATACCACTCAACAGCATGGAAGGTTTAAGACAAGGAGGCAGTTGTGTAAATGTATTATCTAATAAAAACTCTTACGCGAACCAGAGATATTACCACAATTCTGAGTAATGCCTGGTTGATTTGTCTTTGCTGATGACCAAGCACAAACCTCAAAGTGTCCTGATTTCAAGTCAGTGACCGAACGCAGACCAGTGGGAAACAGAAATGTGATGCTAACTCACCTCTGTTCTCACACACACACACACACACCTTAGAGAGCAGTTGTAATCCGTATGTCTTATCGTTACACCATCTGATCGATCTCACAGCAGACACGATCCAGCTCTCTCTTCTATCAGTCCATCTCTTTCTTTTCCTGCTCTCTCTCCATCCGTCCAATGATAGCCTTAGGTATTGATGAGGGAGGCAGGGTTTGACAGAGGGAGATGTGATAGACAGACAAGTCTCAAAGGGTTAATCTGGCAGCATGTTTTAGAGACGCTGCAGGCCTGATCCAGAGAGACTGACACCTGATAGACCAGGGGCCGGATTCATGAAACATTCTTAAGAAGACATTTCTTCTTAACTGCCATTTTCTTCTTATTTTTAAAAAAAGTTAAGAATATTTTGTATTCCCAAAAATTCATCTTAAGAATATTCTTATCTTTTTTCTTAAGATTATTCTTAAGACAAAACTTAAGAAGAATTCAAATTCTTGAAAAGAATCTTCTTAAAAATCATCGTAAATAACTTCTTAAATTTAGGACAGCCCCAGACTTGGGGGGGTGAATAAAGGCCTCCTGTAGCGAATCCATGAGTTTTTGTAAGAAAAATATCCATATTTCAAACATAATAAACACTTTTCTCTCACTTCCGTTATCTATCATACGCGGAAGCCGTTCCGGCGGAAGGCGTATGATGTATGCGCAGCACGCGTGCCTCTGAGATATGCTAGTCTCGCGAGTTTGTTTAATAGGAGCAAAGGAAGCAAAGTTTCCTTACTTTAGCAAAGGAAAACCAGTCTCCTCTTGGTTTATATCGAAATCCTCCGACATTTTTCGTTGCAAATCTTCGGTTTGTACTTCTAATTCGTGACCGGCATTTTGTTTCGTTCTCTCTTTTCGCATTCGTCACTTACATAGTAGGACTATTAATTGGGATGTGCACGAGTTTTCTTAAGTGACAGCGATGACTGATAATGTAAACAATGATCGGTCATGATTAGCCTATGTGTGACGCTACTTTTTGCTGACATCAAAACTAAGTAGCAACTCTAAAACGAGTCAGATAGGGAGCTTTAATTGAACGCTTTTAATTTGAGCTTATAAATACGACAATCTTTGGCAGTATTCCGTTTGCTGTAGCAGCACGGACACACATACCGGAAGCGTTCACTCAGATGAGTGAGCAAAAACACAGCACAAAAATGAATGAAGCATATCGCTACAGCTTGAGACAATCGATTTTAAAAGTAACTGTTCAAAAACACACCGCATTAAAAACGTGAAGCTGAGCGCCGGTCAAAGTCGCGACGAAAAAAGTGTGCGTGCTTATTATGATTATTAGGGTAATCTGCAAGAAGCGCAAAAAGACAATAAAGTGTGAGTTTATCAGTGCGTCATGTATTCACTCAGATAAAGACTGTTATTTTCTTAAGAAAAAAATTAAGATGTTCTTAAGAATATATTTGAGAACTTAAGAATTTTTCAAGAATTGCACTTAAGAACATTCTTACGGACTTCGTGGAATTTATCTTAAAGAAGATTTTCGTGAATCTGGCCCCAGGTATTTTGGGAGAACATACACAGGAGAGATACAAAGGCCCTGTCCCAAATGGAACACTTCATGTGCACTTGCAGTCTTACAGACTTACAATAGCCGCCGCGTGCGCGTGTCCGTTAAGTCCACGAGACCGTAGGGTGTCCCATTTGTCATTTTAACATTCAGAAGGGTGCTCGTGAGCGCCCCCTTTGCGGCGTTATGCGCCCTCGTTCCACACTTCTGCTGAGCCCGCACTGGGGCGAGCTCCGCAGCAGACTTCTACCCGACAGTCAAAGCAGCATTACGTCACGAAAGTGCGGACTCAGAATATGTATTTATAATATAAATACTGTAACATTTGATTGCATTAATACAAATGTATATGTATTAATTATATATAATTATATACACATACAAATATAAAACTATATCTACACATATATATATATATATTATTAAGTTGTACAATTATTATAAACTAGCCTATATTATATTATACTAGTATCACAAAGAAAAAAAATACAGAAAGGATATACCAAAATCAGCATAGAAACTGCACAAAAACACTTCTTCCTAACACTGCTGATTGTCTATCCACCTTTTTCTTCAACGCGGAAGTAAGCCTATGGGTGAGACTTCCAGTTCATTAGCCGTTATAGGTAAATAACGAGAAAAATAACAATGTTCAGTATACGGTAGAACTGTTTGCACTACAAACCAGTGTGTTCATAATTAAGATAATACATTAAAATAATATGGTAAGACACACCAATTTTCAATATCAAGCAGCAAAAGGAGCGGTTCTGTACAGCTAAAAATAGCTGGATACCGATGAGACCGGAAGCCAGACCCATAGAATTTTAGAAATTTAGAATTTTTACGGCAAGAAAACGGTGGATAAAGCCACTCATTTGTGAAGAGGAAGGCCGCGAGGGTTTAAGGTGCAATTTGGGACAAGGCCAAAGTCCTGTTTTTGAGAGCTAAACACAGTTATGTTCACACAGTTCAGTTAGAGTGATGACTGCATTTTATAAGCAAATTGAAACATTTTTTTCAGGACTCATTTTTAAAATCAATAACTATAGTTACAAAAAAGGATTTAGATTTAATTATTTGTTCTTATTCATCCATTCATCATTCTGTAATTCATTATTATATATAGTTCACATATATACATGAATATATACAGCATTTCAATTTTATAAGTTGTAATAGCCTATAAATGTGTTTATATATACACAAGTATATAATGCGTGTGTGTGTGTGTGTGTGTGTGTGTGTGTGTGTAACTTTAAAATTAACAGTTTTCAAATTTATAATAATTTAGTTTATAATTATATTTATTAAATAGTATTGACAAAAATATTTATAAATATGTTCATAATTAAGATAATACATTAAAATAATATGGTAAGACACACCAATTTTCAATATCAAGCAGCAAAAGGAGCGGTTCTGTACAGCTAAAAATAGCTGGATACCGATGAGACCGGAAGCCAGACCCATAGAATTTTAGAAATTTAGAATTTTTACGGCAAGAAAACGGTGGATAAAGCCACTCATTTGTGTTCAACATGAATTCTTATTTGTGTACACTCAGATATGTAGCAAGGTGTTTGTTTTATGTGTGTGCATGTGCGCGATTGTCTTAAATGTGTTTGTGTTGATGCGTGTGTACGTGTGCGCTTGTCCTTAAATGTGTTTGTAGATGGCGGAACACATAAATGAAGATAAAGAGAGGCTGCCAAAATTTCTGGACGCATGGCCTAAGAGAAAGAGAGAGAGCGAGAGATGAGTGGAGGGATGGCAGGCTGCCAGTCTCCTGTTTTGATTGGTGACGGTGGAAATGCAGCGGCTCAGCCATTTGCCCTTTGTTTCCTCCAAACAGCCAATGGAGGCTCTCTAATTGGGTCTTAATGGTGCTCGTGCTAAAGCGAGCCAGAATTCAGGCACTCTCTCCGCCGCTCTCGCTCTCTCTGGCATTAACAGCATTAGACAGGAGAACATCACAGATTCCCAAAGCATCTGAGGCTTATCTAAAAATACACGTCATATTAGCATGGCCATCATGAGCTGTCGTTCAGCTTTATATAATGGTGTTATTTATAAAGCTGCTTCCACTGTGCAATCCTATTGACCCTCAATCTAAAGTCCTTTAGTAGGACTTAATGTCGTTATGTAGGCCGTCTATCCTGTCATTTGAGCACTCATTGCTGACATGACGTTCCTGTAGCTCAACTGGTAGGGAAACACCAGAGGTCATATCTTGGGTAGATGCTAATTTTCTTTCTAAGAAAATTCATGAGATTTTACAAAATGCAAGATCATCAAATTTTCCTTTATTCAAGATTTTACAAAATATAATTTACTCTTTTCACTACTTTTAAATAATTTATTTTTGATCTTTTTGTCTTCACTAGTTCACCGTGGTATGATATTATTATTATTATTATTATTATTATAACTATTTTTTTATTTTTTTATTTACTTACTTGCATTTCTGCATATATTCTCCCAATTAATATGAGGTTATTAAAAATGGTATGTATAATGGTATTCAAAAGTTTGGGGTCAGTAAGAATTTTTTTTTTTTTTTAAATAAGTCCTTTATGCTATGGCTGCATTTATTTGATCAAAAATACAGTAAAAACAGTAATATTGTAAAGTATTACAAAAATAAAATAACTGCTTTCTATTTTAATATTTTTTAAAAAGTCATTTTTATTTATTCCTGTGACGCAAAGCTGAATTTTCAAACTCCAGTCTTCAGTGTAACATGATCCTTCAAAATCATTCTAATATGCTCGATAAACATATCCTAGTAGTAATATTGAAAACAGTTGCCTAATATTTTTGTGGAAACCATGTTTGTTGTCAGCATTCCTGATGAACAGAAACATTGTGAAACATTATAAATGTCTTTATGATCACTTTTGTTCAATTTAAAGCATCTTTGCTGAATAAAAGTATTAATTTCTTTAAAATATATATATATATATTACTTTTGAATGCTAGTGTGAGATTCTATATTCTATATGACTGTTTCTTTAAAAAAAAAAAAATATATATATATATATTTTTTTTTTTTTAAAGAAACAGTCATATAGAATATAGAATCTCACACTAGCATTCAAAAGTAATATATATATATATATTACTTTTGAATGCTAGTGTGAGATTGTGAGATTCTATATTCTATATGACTGTTTTTAGTTTCTCTGTCCTGATGCCTCTTCCTGCATGACTTCCTGTAAATATTTACAAACACGCTAAACGGTTTATACAGAAATATATAGTCAGACACATTCACACCCATAATGCACTCTCATATTCACCTACACTGTCTAGTACATGCTGTGGTCCTGTTGTTTAGGGCTTGTACCCCGTGGCACGGCTGTAAGGCAGAGCAATATATCAGTCTACGCTTTCACCTTTAATCACCTCTGGGCTCTCTCTCTCAGTCTCCATTCCTCTTTCACTCCATCCTTCGTCTGGCACTAAAAAATGCACTCGTGATCTTTATTGTTTGGCTTTATAACGCCTGCACGAGACAGTCATGGAGCGAGAGCAGGTGTTCACCGCATGGAGGCACTGGAAAATATCAGTGGAAAGTGGAGGAGAAGTGTGCACTGCTGATAGGGGCTGATTTTGAATTGAAGGTGTAGATTAAAATACCCTTCAAAATGATGACATTGTGAAGAACAGGAAAGATATATTCAGCTTTATATTCAGTGTAGTCTAACTTAGTCAAACTACACTGCAACTAACTACAAATAACCTGACGTGACAAACATTTGGGGGAAAAACCTAAAGACTAGAAACGCTCCAGGATCTCATTTACTTGCTATATATTTCAAAGATCTGATATCACATCCCTTGCAAATTTTGGCAACTCCAGCAACTAGTTCTTTCTTGAAATTGATCCTTCTAGCAGTCTGGTAACTTCTAAGCAAGTTTGTTTCAAACTTGTACAGACCACAAGCTCAGAAATTTGCATAGTAGTGAGCAAATAGGATTGGAACTGGTGAGTTCATAATGTAATCCTAGCATACTACTTACTGCCTACTGTGCAGTATATACTCAGTATTGATTATAATTTTTAAAAAAAGATTAAATGGTTTAAGCTGTATATAACCACATATTGCAAAGCACATTTAATTTAGCAAATGGTATCCACTGTAAACTAAATAACTAAATAAATAATTTTGCCTAATCTAATTAGAAAATAAATTAAAATAATATTGGAATAATAAATATTAGAGTACATTTATAATACATAAAAATAGTAATATTATTAATACATACATAGTGCATATATATATATATATATATATAT